>NW_026713106.1:0-25234 GCF_029784015.1 Lycium ferocissimum
TTGGTATATATGCTCTGCTTTGGATATTCTCGTATATTTGCTACTATTTGGGTACGGCGGGGCCTCCGTCCCGTCATATGTTCGTATGTCCGTTACGTTTGTAGAGCTCGTAGTCATGTTTGTGGGTCGTGGGTCCGATGCAGTTGTGTGGGTTCGGTTCGTCGTATATGATTTCGATTTGCGTCATCTTAAGCGGCCCGTATCTACTATGGCCGATGTGGCCCATCTGTTTGCATGAGAGTGTATGCGGGGCGATGTACATTCCGCCAACTTTGATTACGAGGTGATGTTTGACACGGGTGCCGCTCGGGACCGCATTTGTATGATATACGCTTTCGACTATCGGTATGAATAATACATTAAATCCGACCGTGCGGTACTCTGATGATTTGGTTCGTAAGTCTGTTTGGGTGCCTAGGTAGGGCAGCAGTCACGGCCCACGGAGCTGGGTCGTGACACTTTTATAGAAACTTTACGATCTTATTTTATGTTTTTCCTCATGGTGTTGCTATTCATTGATGGTCCCGCCTTATAATGATTGTTCCTTCAAGGTGAGGAAAGCGACCGTGGTTAATCCATAAGGCAATCGGGGGCTACCGACCTTATGTCACCCAAATAGACACATGACTTTCTTTAGGTTCTGTGCATCTTGCTTATATGATATGTATATGACATGTATATGAAAATGGGGAATTTTGGGGGAATGGATACATGTTGCGCTATAGACGCATTGCCACCTTTGGTCGTGGCGTAATTCCATCCGACGCGGGATGCCGGACGCGGGACACATGTGGGCGAGCCGACGTATTTCGGCGACATGACTTGTTATTTTCACATGTATATGACACGATATGTTTTGAACAAAAGTATATAATAAGCAAGCATGACATCCGCCTGAAAGGCACACGAATGCATTATCCTTTTATCTCGTTATATGATCTTTGGTCCCGTATGTTGTTATTGCTCATATGTTACATGCTTCATTGTATTATTTTTACGGCTTACACATACTCGGTACTTTTCTTGCTCGTACGGCCCCTTTTCTTGGGGAGGCTGCGTCTCGTACCACGCGAGGTAGACGGGTTGACGGGCTCGACTCAAGAGCTTTCAGTGTACATTGAGAGCGCTCGGTTGTTCGGTACTCTTGGGTACTACTCTTATGTATACATTTGAACTCCGCAAAGTCGGTAACGTAATTACATGTATTTTGTTTAGAGGCTCGTAACGGAGGATACGTACGGTCGGATGTTCATAGCCTAGTTGTCTTTGTCGCCGTGTGATATGTCAATACAGTTGAATACTACTACTCGTTTACATGTATGCTATTATCGGTGATGTTGTGAAAAAAAAAATGCCAGTGTTCATACGGCCCACTTAGTAATAAGAACAAGACATATGACAGGGGGTGCCCGGTACAAGTATCGGGTACTCGTCGCGGCCTAGTTGGGTCGTGACAGAAGTGGTATCAGAGCGGTCGGTCCTAGGATTTGTCTACGAGTCGTGTCCAGTAGAGTCCTGTTTATGGGTGTGGAGCGCGCCACACTTATAAACGGGAGGCTGCAGGGCATTTAGGAAATATGACCTTCTTTGCATTCCGGATCGTGCGATAGAGCTATGTTACCGGTTTTATATTCTTTCTTAATCTTCGTTATGGTTTCGGTAATGCGGTGTGAGGAAAGCTACGGCGGCCGGGAAGGAAAGAGGGTGGCTGGGAAAAGAGTTGAACGGGAGCCACCAGCGCAAGTAGAAGAAGGCGAGTCTCACAACGAGGCTTCTCCGTTCCCCGGGTCGGCAGCAGAGCAGGGTAGAGCTCCAGCGCCAGTACCAGCAGCCGCGGGCCAGCAGGTAACGGAAGCTATTCAGTTGCTGACCCAGTTAGTCGCCGCACAAGCTCAGCGGCAGGATACGGGCCAAGGGGACAGGGCGGCGAGCGCCAGAGCCCGTGATTTTATCTCCTTAAATCCTCCAGAGTTCTATGGATCGAAACCAGAAGAGGATCCGCAAAGCTTTTTTGGATGAAATGCGAGGACGCTAAAGATAATACATACTTCGGAGACCGAGTCGGTAGAATTGGCCTCCTATGGGCGCGGGATATGGCGGTCCCCTTTGGTATAATAATTGGATATCCTCGAGGGAGCAAATGCGCCTCCCCGGTCGGCGAGAGTTCACCGAGGCATTTACGCGACATTACCCACCTATACCGAGAGGTTCGGCGGGCCGGGCGAGTATGTTCTTGAATCTCAGGCAGGGAAATATGAGTGCTCGGGAATACAGTCTCCGATTTGATTCGCTAGCCAGGTACGCCCCAGCTATGGTAGCGGATATGGGGGACCGAGTGCACCAGTACGTGAGAGGGCTAGGGCCACATTTGGCTAAAGCTGGCGCGACGGCCTCGCTCCAAGACGGGATGACTATCGCTCGCATTCGGGCCCACGCCCAAAACCGGGAAGAGCGGTACCCGACAACGGAGGGCGGCGTGATTCGGATAGGGGCTCCGAAAAAGGGCCAGATCTTTTGGGGCCAGAAGTGAATATAGAGGGGGACAGGCACCACAGTATTCCAGGTATCCAGAACCGGATCAGAGTGCCCGAGCTTCAGGGTCCCAGCATAGAGCGGATTCAAATAGGACAGGGCCACCCCCACCGCGATGCACTCGGTGTGGCAAGCTACATTCTGGGCAGTGCTACCTTGACACAGGTGCTTGTTTTTGTTACACCTCGCATTTTGCACTTTCGGATATTTCGAGACAATGGCGGAAAGTTTAGGGCAAGGTTATTTTTTCGGCTCCGTTGTAATGCGTAGGTTGTTGAAAAATATTATTAGTGTGGAAATATTGAGGAAGACTGAGGGCAAAAAGGGAAATTTGCAAAATGGCATTATGGTAATTTTGTGGAAAGGCTAGGGGCAAAATGGTCATTTTACAATGCCCTAGAAAAGTCTTTTAAAAGGCCATGTGGCCAAAATAAAAAGGAGGAAAGAAAAAGAATTAAGTCATCCTTTGAAGAAAATTCTAGAAAAAAAAAAGAAGGGGAAAAAGAAAGGAAAATTCTAGAGTGAGGGCATGTGCCCCTCACATGCTATATATAAGTATATATATATATATATATATATGTTGTTGTCATCTTTTAATTAAGAGAGAAAGAAAGAAAGAAAAAAAAAAAAAAAAAAAAGAGGAGTGCACGGCTAAGGGGCTGGCCGAACCAGCCCCATGAGGTGATCATGAAAGATTATTTTTTTTCGGGCTTTCTTACTAATTGGAAGGCCCTCGTCGTCATGGAGAAGTCGTTGGAACAAGCAAATTATTTGTTTTGCAAAGGGAGAGGCTAGCCGAGAAAGAAGAAGGTGAAAGGAAAGGTATGGTTAAATTTTCTTGTACATGTTTTATGCATGTTTTGGATGTGTTGTGATGCATGGAAATGGATGAATATCATGAAGTTGTGATAAATTGGGTGTGGCCGTGTGTATGTTAAATTGTATAGGGATGAAGAATTAATTTATTTTAGCATGTTGGATTGGGTTATGGATGGTTGTATGTATGATAAAAATGTGTAGACACGAATGAAACTTATGGCAATATGGGTGTTGGAGTGCTGCCGAAATGGGCTGCCTTGTATGTCAAAGTATTGAACTAATTTTATTTAGTGTTGGACAATGTGGTTATAAGCGCTTTGAACATGTCGTAGTGTGTAGAAATGGATGAATTTGTGTAGTGTGTTGTTTGTTGTTGTAATGTCAAGAAAGGATGAGAATTCATCAAAGTGTATGTGTTATGGTTGTGGCCGAAAATGATCATATTTGGTAAGTTGTGGTAAAATGGTGTAATAAATGAATTGTTTGAATATTTTGTGGATTGCTTGGAATGTTATTAAATCATGTGCAAATGGTTGCGGATTAGTAATGAATATATGAGCATTGGAATTAAATTGAATGTAAGTAGTATGTCATGGAATTGTAAGAAAAAGATTGGGAATGTTAGAATGTATTTGGGTTGAATATTGGCATTATTGATGATAGTTTGGCCGGGTTGAATTCCCGGATGGTTGTTGGTTAAAGTTAGCCGAGTGCGAATCTCGGGGACGTCGTATTTACAGAGGAGGTGCTGCCGAAATTTCGGTAGCTTATAGGTGGACTTGTATGAAAAAATTAAGGCGAACACAAGTTGATGAATCTAATGATCATATGGGTCCTTTTGAATGTAGATAAGCAAGTTGGGATGAACAAGTGTAGCTAGCAAGGCGGCACAGGTATGTGAGGCTTACTTTTCTTTTATGGCATGTCCTAGCCAATAAGTTATGATATAATATGCCTTTGGGGTAACTCTGGCTCTTGACTTCGAGTCCTGTTTATGATTTTGATTTATGTTATATATAAGCATGTCATGAATAAGCATGTTAGTGTCACTAAGCTGTGTGTGTTTGATAAATGAGTAAGTACGAGAAGGTTCTGTAACTAAAAGAGTTCTGTAAGTGTAAACATTTCTAACTTCACGTATGTTATCTCGATTTTGTGCGAAGTGGGCCCACTGATTCCGATGCCTTCCTTATGTCTGTCTGCATGGTAACTGGATATGTCTGTCTGCATGGTAACTGATTCTCTTTGTCCGTATGGCAGCTGGGTATGTCTTCACCTCTGTTCTCTACTTGTAAGTTTAACGTCTGGTTGAACGTCGGATTTGTGTCGGTTACGATATTATATGTTTTGACCACCGATGTGACACGCCTGGCGTTCTGATGCGATAATCCTCAACGTTTGGTAGAGACTGATCGAAGTACGTTTCGAGCCTCGTGATATTGGTGGCGTATCTGTCGGTCGAGTCTTTGATCTTATGCATATGTTTCGCACTACTCGCTCGTGCAAGGCTCAATGTATCTTTCACTGCGTCCCGGGCCAGGTTCTGATATGTTATCGTGCGCATGACGCTGCACCGTCTGTTATGTCTGCTCACTGCGTCCCGGGCCAGGTTCTGATATCGTGCACCTCTCTGCATTGTTCACCGCGTCCCTCATAGGCGGGCCGGGCTCTGTTTTATGATATTATGATTTGATGTATGGGGTGGTGGCCAGGATGGCATCTGATTTGTCTGTTCACCGCGTCCCGTACTAGAGGGCCGGGTTACACCGCGCCCTCGTTGGAGGGCGGGTTACGATATATGTACGCTACGGCGTTTTGATTATATGCATATCTGATATTTGATTCTGATTCTGTTACCGCGTCCCTTAAAGAGGGCCGGGATCTGTTATCTGCATATGGATATAATCTGTTTCAGTACTCTGTATGTTCTGTTCTGCACATGAATCTGAATTGCAACAGCATTCTGTACGTCTGTATGGTCTGTATCGGTACGTATGGTACGTCTCTGGCATTCTGTACGTTCTGTATGATCTGCGTCTGACATTACGCTCACTCTGTATCCCGATTCTGATTCTGATTCTGTCGGTATACCTCTGTACTTTTGCTCTGTCTACAATCCGTCTGATATACTCTACGTAAATGTCTGCCCGATCGTGGGTTTTGTGGTACGTCCGGTATGCCTTCCGTACTCTCGATTCTTGCTCACGATTTCGTCTGTTATGCTTCCGTACTTATGTTTACGACTAAGGTCTGTCTGTTCAGTCTGTATTTTGAGTCTGGTGATTACGGTTTTGTCAGTCTTATTTACACTTTAGTTTTGATTATGTTTTGTTTATAGTTTTTCTGGCTTTACATACTCAGTACATTTTCCGTACTGACCCCCTGTTCTTCGGGGGCTGCGTTTCATGCCGCGCAGGTACCCACAGATGAGCTGAAGATGTCCCAGTGAGATTGGTGAGCTCCAATTCCTTCTGGAGCACTGCTGAGTCAGAGTATATACGTTATGTCTTCTGGATGGCATTAGAGACTTTGCAGACAGTGTTGTGGGTATAGTGTGTCAGTTGTGTGAGCGGCTCCATCAGCCGACATGTCGATGTGTGTTATGAAATGAGTTTTGTGTAATTACAGATTTTGTCAAGTTTGTAAGCCTCATTATGTATTTTATAATTTTTCAGTATTGAGTTTTGGGAAAAAAAATTTATGTGTGCGATAGGAGTCTGCGGGTTCGCTCGGCTCCGGGTATGGGGCCGGGTGCCCATCACGTCCCTCGGAAATTGGGGCGTGACGTTTTGTTTGTGGTCAGACTGACCACTTGATGCGTGACGCACGGAGGGCCAGGAGAGACCCGGACTTCGGCCCGCCGGATCCGTTATTGGTTCGTCGTCGACCGTGCGCCCTCGGGACGGACGTCCCGAGCCGGCGGTCTTTGGTCGAGTGTGAGGGGAGCACCTAGTAAACGGTCCTGTATAAAAAGTTTTGACAAGACTAAAGGGATTTATCGGGACGCGGAATAATGTCGGTCTAACTTTTATAAAGTATATGTGATCGATCTAAACTCTATACGTCGTAATGTCTTCTTTATATCGTTGATGAAAATCTAGAAATCTGGACGAAAGGTAGTTATACGCATAGACAAGAAATGAGTATTAAGAGCCCGCATAGGGCTAAACTTAATTAAGAGAAAAGTACGTTCGAAGGCGTGTCGAAAGTGACTAGTACTCTAATCCCGAGTGTGATTACGTGACAAAGCTCGTGCATGGGAGCGAGACGCAAATACATTAGCGCAAGATGTCAATACGTTAACGTTTCAGGGTTAAGCGTGCTAGAGTGGGAGCAATTCCATGATGGGTGACCCCCTGGGAAATATCCCAAAAATTTCATAAGTATAGAGATAAAAGACAAATGTTAAGTTAGGGTAGCCTAGATGATATTAGAGTATATGGGATATATTGAGACGTAATAGAGGTTCGCGGTATGAGTGCCAGGTTGGGCTGGTGGAAAGGGAACAAGTATAGTACGTGTTACTAGAATCAGGGTAAGTTTAAATAGTGGTTGGAAATGTTGCGAATGAGAGGGTAACAAGAATCTGGGATATGTTAGCACATCGAGCAACTACAAGAAGGGCGTAGAAACAGGTTAACGACGGGGGCAGTACGACACAAATATGGAGAACAACCAAGGAAGATAACCGAAAAAGATCAGTAGAGATATAAAAGGGACAACTAAGACGGCGTCCTATGAAGTATGGTATAACGAGAAAGTACAAGTCAACCAAGGTATCTGAACGGACGTTTTAAGTGATTATGTACGACAACCATAAGAGAAACCTCCCCGCAGTGTGGTAACACCCTATAAGGCCAGTTCAACATTCGAGGACGAATGTTCTAAAGGGGGGGAGGATGTTACATTCCGTATTTTGTACCCTCGGGTAAGTCGAGGCAAGTGACACAAGTTGCGTATGGAAAATTGTAAAGTTGGAATATTAAGAAAGGCCAGGGGTAAAAAGGTAAATTTGCAATATGACTCATGGAAATATGGAGAAAGGCTAGGGGCAAATTTGGAACTAAGGAAAATAATTTTTCATGAAATTGAAGAAGTTTGCTAGAATTTTCAAGAAAGAGGCCACTTGGCCATGGGCCCACTTGCAAAATGTGGCCAAATTAAATCAAGCCAAACAAGGGACCATATGGTATATTATAATTATATATGTATATATATAAGGGGAAAGATGATTTATTCATCTTATTTCCCTAGACATTTCAAGAAAGCAAGAAAGAGAGAAAAAGTTATGGCCATTCGGCCTTAGTGAAAAAAAAAAGGAGAAAACCGAAAAAAAAAAAAAAAAGAAGAGAATTCACAACTTGTTCTTCATAGCCAAACAATCCCTTGAAGAGTTCTTAGTAAGTTGAAGTGGTTTGTGGAGCAAGAAAACACATATTCATACAAGTTGTGAAATTGAGTCAAGTGAAGAAGTGAGGAAAAAGGTAAGGTTTAATCCTTTGCTTATGTGTTATGGATATTTGAGTATGTTGTGTGCATGAAAATGGATGAAATTCATGTGTTGTAGAAGTGTGGGGGGTGGAGCTCCAGTGAGGTCGTATGTGTTGTATGTGTTGTATGTGTTATGTTGTGTTATGTTGTGTGTTGGTTGTTGTTGTAATGTATGGAAAATATGGAAATTCATGAAAAATATGTATATGGGGTGTGTTGGCCGAATTCAAGGTAGTGGAAGAGTGTAGTGAATTGATTTTATTTAGAATGGAAATTGTTATTATGGTAGGTTCTATGATGTTAGAATTAAGATTTAATGGTTTGGAGGAATGAAAATTGGGTTGTTGTGATTGAATTTGAAAGAAGGAAAAAAAAATGTTGTTGTTATTTCATAAATTGAAAGATGTGGGTAAGTAGTATGTTGATGGTATTGTTGGAATATTAGGTGAATTATATTGTATTGAGTTATATTGAATTGTATGGAATTAAATTGAATTGCATTGAAAAGAATTGAATTGAGTTGAATTAAATATAAGTGGTTTGTGGGTATTGTTGGTTGATAGTTTGGCCGGGTTTGAATTCCCGGATTGTTGTTGATTGAGATTGGCCAAGTTGAACTTGGTGGAATGGAGTATTTATAGGAGGTGCTGCCGAAATTTCGGTAGCCAAGTATTATTTTAAGAATTCAATTCTAAAGGCACTAATCATGTTTGGTAAACATGACCAATTTGTAGATTTTGGCGAACTTGGAGCTTGAGTTTGGAGACGTGAGCAAAGCAGAAAAGTTATGTGAAGCCTACCTCTCCTTCACTTGGCATGTCCTAGTTAGTATAAGTTGAAATCCGACCCTCGGGAAAAAGTCACCCTCTGGGAAAACGACACCTAAATTTATTCACTATTCATTACGGTCGAATTGAATCCACAAGAATTTGTGCTTTAAGGAAAAGAGATGGTCAAACGTCCGAAACCTTTGGAAATGAAATTGAAATGCCTTGAAACCTTCGTGAATGACCCAATGGTACATGATGACCGTGTTTTTATGTTCGTCACTTGAGTCTCGATATACGTGCACATCGGTTCCCATTACTTCTTTTATAGAAACTTTACGATCTTATTTTATGTTTTTCCTCATGGTGTTGCTATTCATTGATGGTCCCGCCTTATAATGATTGTTCCTTCAAGGTGAGACGAAACGACCGTGGTTAATCCATAAGGCAATCGGGGGCTACCGACCTTATGTCACCCCGATAGACACATGACTTTCTTTGGGGTTCTCATAAATGCCGCTTTATATGATATGTATATGACATGTATATGAAAATGGGGAATTTTGGGGGAATGGATACATGTTGCGCTATAGACGCCATTGGTCATTTGGCGTAATTCCATCCCGAACGCGGGATGCCGGATCGCGGGACACATGTGGGCGAGCCGACGTATTTCGGCGACATGACTTGTTATTTTCACATGTATATGACACGATATGTTTTGAACAAAAGTATATAATAAGCAAGCATGACATCCGCCTGAAAGGCACTTACAGGTACAGATTATCCTTTTATCTCGTTATATGATCTTTGGTCCCGCATGTTGTTATTGCTCATATGTTACATGCTTCATTGTATTATTTTTACGGCTTACATACTCGGAAAATTTGGCAAAATGTACGACCCCTTTTTCTTGGGGGCTTGCGTCTCATGCCACGCAGTAGACAAGTTGACGGGCTCGACTCTAAGAGCTTTCCAGTTTGTACATTGAGAGGCGCTCTAGTTGTTCGGGACACCGTCTTGGGTACTACTCTTATGTATACATTTGAACTCCGCAAAGTCAGCCACTTGTAATTACATGTATTTTGTTTAGAGGCTCGTAGACAGATACGTACAGTCAGATGTTTCATAGCCTAGTTGCCTTTATCGCCGTGTGATATGTCAATACAGTTGAATACTACTACTCGTTTACATGTATGCTATTATCGGTGATGTTGTGAAAAAAAAATGCCAGTGTTCATACGGCCCACTTAGTAATAAGAACAAGACATATGACAGGGGGTGCCCGGTACAAGTATCGGGTACTCGTCGCGGCCCCTAGTTGTATCGTGACAATTTCAAACCCTAGCCTATTGTGGAATTGAAGAGGAAAGGTAAGAATTGATTATGTTTTATGTGTTATAAAGGTTGTATGCATGTTGTAGTATGTTAAAATGGATGAAAATCATGAAATATAGTAAGTTGGAATTGAGGCCATGTGTATGAGGCTTAGCCATGTGAAGTGTGTGTGTATTGTGTTGTGTTGAAGCAATGAATTGAGGTCTAGTTAGTATGTTATGATCATTGTAGGGTGAAGAATGAATGAGAATCATCAATATGTATACATGTTGTCTTGGCCGAAAATGGGTCATGAAATATGACAAAGAACGCATTAATGTCGCTTAGTGTTTTAGTGGTTGTCGTAATGAATTCTATGTTGGAAATGAGCTTTTAATGACTCAAGATTGATGTTGTAAATGTATGGGCTGATTTGGAGGTTATTGTACATTTAATGTAACTTGTATAATTATGAGAATGATATTGTTAGAATGTGAATTGTTGGTGCAAATCATGGTTGGAAATGAGGAATATGTTATAGGGGTGTCTCGGGTTTAGGGGCTATTTTCGGGTAGATTGGAGCAATTTTTGGATTGTTGGAAATGTTGTATGAATTGCTTAGAATGTCTTTGAGTATTGTTGGTATGGGTTCGGGTTAGTATTTGAATGTATAAGCGTCGATGTTGGCTTGAAGGTAAGCCGTTGAATTGGATTTATGAATGTTGTTGAATGATGGAAAAGAGAGTTATTATTGTTGTATTGCCTTTCGGATTGATTATTAATGTTGCTAGGTTGGTTGTTGTTGTTGTTGTTGATTTTGGCCGAGTTAAATTCTCGGGGTGGCCTATTTACAGGGGAAATCTTTACCAAATTTCTCGTAGAATTAAGGGCTAAATTGGAATTAAATGCCCAAATGTCTCTAGCTAATGTTTGGCATATTATGGCTTGTTTGTAGACCTTGGGCAGCCCGAGACGTAGGTTGGATTTATCTTGAGTTTGAGCTAGCGTTGAGTGCGTACGAGGTATGTAAAGCCCAATCCTTTCTTCTTTGGCATGCCTTAGTTACAAATAGGCTATGACACGAGCCTCGAGGAAATTCTATTCTCGCAATCCGAGCATGTTTATGACTCCTATTCATTTCTTGGAAATTCGTATGTTAGTATGATGAAATATTGGCCTTTATGCCTTTGAAATATTTGATTTTCAACTTTTGCATAAAAAGTTTCGTAACTACGAACGCTCGTATCTTTCACAGAAAGGCTCGGATTGCCTCGATATGCTCGTAGGTGATTGTATGATGTATGATAAGTATGTTTTTCATAGGCGGGCCCAACTCGGGTCAACATCCGTCCGTGGGCCCCGCGACTCTCCTTTTTGTAATTCTGATGACTTTTGACAAAATATGATATGACTAATATCCCGATTTTAAGTATGGTCATTTTACTTATCATTTGAGTCTATGATAATGATTTTATGCATATGGTTACTCGCGACTCCGTTCGTGCATTCTGTTATATCTTTCGCCGAGTCCCGGGCCGGTTCTGTTGTCGTGCGCACTATGTTATATTCCGGTGTGATGCTGTGTTACGGTTCACCGAGCTCCTCGTTAGAGGGCCGGGTTCCAATTATATTTGGTGTTATGCTGTGTTATTGTTATATCCCGTGTTTTCGCCTATTCGGAAATTTTGAAATAATTGTGACTTGCATGTCATAAGCTTATATATTGATTCTAGTTACTATGTCTAGGTTGCTTATGAAAATATTGTTGTGGAAATATGGAGGAAGGCCAAGGGCAAAACTGAAATTTCGGAAATTAGTTTCGGAAATTACAAAACGAGATTTTAATCAATTGGGCTAAAAAAAAATAAGGAAAATTGAGGCCCAAACCATGGGGGTGGCCGGCCATATTTTTGGTATATATTCCAAACCCATATTAAGTTGTCATGTGATCAACATGTTACAACTTAATGAAGGGTGTATTATATATATATCGCGTGTGTATATATATATATATATATATATATATATATATATATATATATGTTGCTAAGTCATGGAACATTCAAGAAAAATCACAAAACACAAAAAAAAAATTGAGAGCAAACCTTGAAGAGGCCATTCGGCCGAATAGAGAGAAAGAGAAAGAAAAAAATTCCCAAGCCTTCAACTTCACTCCAAAAATCTTGTTCTTCTTGAATTCTTGACAAGCTCAAGACGCTCTTCAACGTGGCATAATTAGTTTAGCAAAAGAGCGACGTTTGTGGAAAGTTGGAATTTGAAGAGAAAGGTATGAATTTTATGTTTGAAGTTGTGGAATAAGTTTATATGTTATAATGATTAGAATTAGACGAGAATTACGAAAGTTTGGTGTGTGTGTGCATGGCGTGTGTGTGTGTGAGAAGTATGTTGGCCGTGAGCCATGTTGACATGGAAGGGAAATGAATTCAAGTTCAATTAGTTTGTTAGTGTGTTGTTGTGTTCTTAGTAATGCAAATAAAGGTTTAATGACTTGAATTGGCATTGAATCGCTATACGATTTGTATGTAATTATGAGAAATTATGTGAATTTATATGATTTTTATATAAGTATGGGATTAAAGTTCTAAAAGTTAATTATGATTGTCGTTGGTGAGTTTGGAAGGAAAACAATGTGATTTGGAAGCGTTGTTGCACTTGTGGAAGCTTTGGATAGAATATGGAAATTTGTGGGAATGCTTGAAATTATGAATATTGTTTGGAACGTTATTGGAATATGTTTGAATAATATTGAATTGTGTTAATGAATATGGAACTTCATTTATTAGTTTGAAATGTGAAGTTTGGATGGAAATATATTGAACTATGACCCAAAATTAGAAGGGAGACTATTTGTGCCATAATGTAGTTTATGATGATTGTTGATGTTGTTGGGTTGTTGTTGTTGATATTTTTGTTATACCCCGCGTTTTCAGAGCATGAGTTTGACATGTACCTCATCGTAGTAATGGGATGTTTTGAAAGGCACAAGCCATGGAAAGTACGTAACAACGAAGAAAAAGGGTGAATTACGATCTCGTAAGTCGTAATCGGGAAAGAATATTTTGAAACACGGGAACATGGCCATTATTAGTGTAATAAGTGATAAATATCATGTATGGAGAATTTCGGAATATTTCGGGATTGAGCAAATTGAAGAAAATAAGTTCGACGAAAATTTGAGAAACGCGGGACGGATTTTAGTTAACTTTGGAGGCGCATATCTCATAGTATATGTGGAGTTTTAAGGTGGTTCAAAGTCCTAAAATGAAGTTCGTCGAGTCTAGTTTGTAATGCAACCAACCGTTCATTGATAGGACATCGGAGTAGAGAATTATAGACGTTACAAACTGAACTGTCGACGCAGAAACAGTATTCCCGCGGCACCGCTACAGTACCGCTACAGTACCGCTACAGTAAAACCGACTTCAGCAGTCCGTTTTAAGGGTTAAAATCTCATTTTTTTTCATCCAAAACTTCCAAAAATTTCCAGAAAATTCAGCAACAAAGGGAGCAAATATACATCACCACAATTGAGGATTTTGAGTGAGATTTCAAGTAATGAAGTACCAATCGAAGTCCGGGCAGCGCATAGTCACGAATATAATTTCATTTGGAATTAGAGGAGCATGGGAACAAGAAAATGTTGAAGAAGGTAAGTTTTAATCCTCTTTTCACATGTTATGGATGGTTTATATGTGTTGTGGTGTGTGGAAATTCATGAAATATGGTGTGTTGAAGTGAAGCCGTGTAGGTGTTGGTTATGTTGGAGTGATGAACTAATTTTTATTTAATATTTTGGTTGTTGTTGATATGGATTCCATAATGAAAATGATGGTTTAATGATTTAAATGGAAGTTGGAGTCGTTTGTAAGTTGTTAGAGAAGATAATGTGATTTTAATATGGTTTATGGAATTTACGTGAATAATATTGTTAACGTGCGGATTGTTAGTGAAGTTTATGAATTTGGAAGGAAGAAATATGTTATGGTTGTTCATGTTGAGTTGGGAAGGTTTCGGGTTCTATGGCATATTATTTGGATTGTTTGAATATTTTTGTGGATTGTTGGAAATGTTATTGAATCATGTTTGAATGGTTTTGAGTTGGTATTTGAACGCGTGAGCAATGATATTGAATTGATTATATATGTTGGTTTGAACGTAATTGGAATGTCGTCGCATTGTGCGAAAGAAGGTTGTTGATGATAAAGTGCGTTTTGAATAAATGGTTGATGTTGTTAGAATGTTTGTTGGTATTGTTGTTGATGAATTTTGAGTTGAAATCTCGGGGTTGTTGCATTTATAGGGGAAATGCTGCCCAAAATTCGTAAATAAAGTGCAAACTTGGAATTGGATCTCTCAATGCTTATGACTAATGGTTAATGCATAATGACCTTATTGTAGATTTTGAGAAGCCGAGACTTGAGTTTGGATTAGCTTAGGAAGCAATCGAGGTATGTGAAGCTTACCCTTCTTTTCTTTTGGCATGTCTTAGACGGGATTAGGGTATGACATGATTTGTGCCTCGGGGTAACTCCATTCTTAAGTTTTTAGTATGTTTGTGATTCGTATTTGCTTTTGATGTTGGTATCCTTAGTATGGTGGTATGGTTCGTATGTCTTTGATATGATTGAGTTTGAAATGTTGTGTAAGCGATTCTTATATGTTTCTTGATATTCGTGTCCTTAATGCGGTCGAGTTATGATCCTTACGTCTTTAGTATGATTAAATTTCTAAAGTTGCAAAAGAGTTATATTTTATATTTTGTTTCAAAAGAGTTTTGTTTTCAAAAGAGATATGTTCCTAAACGATTTCGAAACTACGAACGACCGTAACTTTAAAGAGAGAGCTCGGATCGCTTTGATTTCTTCGTAAATGATTTCATGACGAGTAAGGACTTAAATTTTTATAGGCGGGCCCAGATTGGGTTGACGCTCCGTGGGTCCCGCGACTTTTTTTATGTCGGTTTTAAATGACCTATTTTTAAAAGGGATTTAATATGACCACTTTTTCGATCCCAAGCATGATTATTTATTTGTCTGTCGAGTTGGAAATAAGGATTTTATGCCCATGATTTTGATACGTAACGACGGTTTGATATGTCCCGAGCGAGATTCGGAGAAAACTTGATTTGACTATGGTTTTGGATTTTCAAAAAGAGGGTTCGTTTTGATCATTCGGTTGAGTCCGATGATGTACGATATGCGTGTGGTTACTTACGATGCTGCTTGTGCGTTTTGTGTTACCTCTTTCCGATCCGGAGCCGGTATATGATCGTGCGCACTATGATATACTCTACGGTGTTATTGTGTTACGGTTCCGAGACCTCGCCATAGGGCCGGGTTCCGTTTATGGAGTTATCTTTGTGATATGGCTTATGATATGTTGTGATGGTGTGTTATGTTCGGGGTTGTACGGAGATTTGAAACTTACGGTGTTATGCTGTGTTGTGGCGCCGGATAGGGTGGCGACCACGTTCTGTCCGCGGGGTCCCACTTTGGACCGCATATGATATGTGATGATGTATGATGATACGATGAGTTTGTTCACCGATGGTGGGGCAAACCCAGTGGGGTCGGTGGTGGGGCAAATGATGATGAGGCAAAATTCCACGTTGGTCTAGGCAAATCCCACATCTTTGGTTTAGGCAAATCCCACATTGGTTTAGGCAAATCCCACATCGGTTAATGTTATCTCATATGACGGGTTATGATGTGTTTCGGTATGAGTATGATGATTATTTGCGTATGTCATGATTATTTGTGTTTCGATACAAGCCTTTGGTATTCGGTTATTGTGCTCACTTTTTGTATTTCTTACTTCGGTTAAGGCCTCGATTGATGTATGCTATGCTTTACATGCTCGGTACATATTTCGTGCCGGCCCCTTTCTTCGGCTGCGTTTCGTATGCCACGCGGTACCCGCGGATAGTAGGTGATGTTAGCGAGAAGATGTTCCGATATGATTGGCGAGTTCCATTTCTTCGAATCTTTGCGCGAGTCCGAGTGCTTGTATGGTATACGAGATGTTAGTAGAGACTTTGCGGAGACATTTTGTCGAGTGTATGATATGTCGGGTCTGTTTTGTAAGCGGCTATGTGCGGTGTGTTTGTATGCATTATGCTACCGATGTGTTTGGCAAGCGGCTATATCATGTGTTTTTGTGCCTTATATTGTTTCATACGGCTGTTGCCATTTTATTTGATTTGAAAAAAAATGAAAGGCATGTTTGTTTTGTCGAAAAAAAAATTTTCATTGCGTGCGTATGTTTTGTTTTGTGGGCCCGGTATGGTTATGTGGATTACGAGAGTTTGCGGGTTCGTTCGGCCCTAGGTAAGGGTCGGGTGCCCGTCATGCCCTATCGGAAATTAGGGTGTGACAATTTTGAGCCGAGATGATTCTCGGGGATGTCATATGTATAGGGGAAGTGCTGCCGAAATTTCGGTAGACCAACATGACCTTAAGTTGACTACTCCGATCTATAACTTATTATTTAGTCATCTTGACCATTGTAGATTCCGCGAAACGGGAATCGAGTTTAAGCAGCGTAGACGCGCGTAAGGTATGTAAAGCCTACCTTTCCTTCTATTGGCATGTCTTAGACATACTAGGTGAAATCAGACCTCGGGAATAATTCTACTCTTGGAAATCCAAGTTTGATTTTGCATACTATTCATTCAAGCGCAATTGAACTATAACCTTTATATTTAGTTAAAAGAATGCTCAACCCTCCATAACTTGCTAATGTGTCCAAATTGCTCGAAACCCGCATAAGTGACTTTATGGAGCCTAATGTTTGTAATTTATGTCCGCCGCCTCAACTTGACCCGAGGTGGGCTACGCAGTGTCCCGAAAATTTCCTTATTTGGTTTATTTGTCTCATTTCTGTATGATATGAAAAGGAAATATTGCCTATAATTCTAAGGTCCGTTCGAAATACCCTATAATGTTATTTGAGTGTTCTTACTATGAATGACACTAAAGTTTTCCGAGAACGACCTACGATATATTTTTCCAAAAATTTATAACTTATGAATCCGAAATTTTTGTATATAAATTCCGAATGACTCGATACTTATTTTGAGTTTGATAATGTTAATCAATATGTATATGAATATGAAATTAAGCGTCGAGTCCTGAAATTTATTTTTGATATGCATATGGTTTCTGCACTACTCCGCTCGTGCCAATGATTATGATTTCGTTCGCCGGTACCCGGGCCGGCTTTGTAATCGTGCGCCCTATGATAAATTCGGCAGTATGTTGTGTTTCGGTTTCCGAGACCTCGCCATAGGGCGGTTACCGTATATGGAGTTATGCTGTGATATGGCTAATGATATGATTTGTTCTTGACGCGATATGTCGCGATATGATATGTGTGATATGATATATGTTTGGAGTTTGTACGGAGATTTGAAACCTTTCTAGAGTATGTTGTGTTGTGGCACCAGTGTCGGTTGGTAGCCACGTTCCTGAGCGTTATGCACGATTTTGATTAGTACTATTTGCATATGTTTTGGCACAGGTTTGATACTTGATTTGGTATTTTCTCTTTGTACTTATATTTCACCTGCGGTTTCGAATTTCTGTACTCTGTGCTTTATATACTCAGTACTTCCTTCGTACTGACCCCCTTTCTTCGGTCGCGTTTCATGCCCGCAGGTACCGATATACGTCCAGGAGATCCGCCAGTGTAGGCTACACACTCTGCTGTCTTGGATTGCTCCTTTTGATCCGGAGAACTCGTTTGTTATATATATGCTTCTGTACATTTGGACTATTTGGGTACGACGGGGCCCCGTCCGTCATATGTTTTACGGTCGGAGTCCGTAGAGGCCTGTAGTCGTCTATGTGGGTCAAGGGTCCTATGTATGTCTACTTTTGTTGTGATTTGTATCTTTATGCGGTCCCGTTTGATCTGGGGGCCATAGCGGCCCATATGTCAGTATATGTGCATATATGTGTTCGGCGATGTATATTCCGCCGCTCTTCCATTTTGATATGGTATTTTACATTCGCGACCGCTTAAATTGGTATTTATTTTCATGCCTGCTTTAATCAATGATTATGACGTCTGAGCTATGATAAATTATGACGATTTGATATGAATGTCCGTTTGGGTGTCCAAATAGGGCGCCAGTCACGGCCCACGGGGCTGGGTCGTGACAAAAGTGGTATCAGAGCGGTTTGTCCTCGGAATGTCTACAGGCCGTGTCTCGTAGAGTCTTGTTTATCGGTGTGTTGTGCACCACATCTATAAACGTGAGGCTACGACATTTAGGGTGTTACTTTTCTTTGAATCTTAGATCGTGCGATGTTAACCGTGCTATTAGGATGACTCTTCGACCGAATGTTATATTTTTCGGTGATGCCTCCGAAGAAGGCAACGGCCGCCCCTGAAGGGCAAGGCGGTGGCAGAGAGACTAGTCGGGCGCCGAGAGTTACACGGGCTCGTGCTCGGACTACGCCGGTATTGTGCTCCGATCGGAGGGTCGACCCACTCCACCCACCGGGAGGAGGCCGGAGCGGGTCCCTCGGCGGTTCCGGTGGTTCCGGCCCCTGCACCTCCGAGCTCCCCCGGCCGGGGGCGGAGGATGGGACGTTGAGGAGGCGGTGCGATCGACCGGCGACTTTAGTAGCGGGACGAGGTTCGTGGACGTGGGCGAGGGGAGTGACGATGATGACGGCGTGACGATGCGAGGTCGCGATTTTCGACATGCGGTCCCCGAAATTTTTCGGGTCCAAGCCCGAGGAGGACCCCCCATGACTTTATCGCGGTACGGCGCTCATTGAGATTGGCCGGGGCTTCGGCGACCGGTCTGTCGAGCTGGCTTCCACGGTTACGGGGATATCGCCCTTAATTGGTATGAGTCTGGGAGCTATCCGGGGGTGAGGGTGCTCTGACCACGTGGGACGAGTTCTGGCTACTTTTCTTCGTCACTTTTGCCCCCGGAGTTACGGAGGGCGAGGGTTGATAGATTTTTGCATATACGACGAGAGGGTCGGCCGGAGTGTTCGTGAGTATAATATGGAGTTTAATTCTGCGGCTCGATATACACCGGCTTTAGTGAGATATGGCCGATCGGATGCCGTATGCGTGGGGCTTGGATCGCTATTTGGTTTACGTACAGCATGGCGATGGCGTCCCGGTGATATGGACATCGCCCGGTTACGGGCTTCGCCCGGGGGATGGAGGGCCGTCGGCCGGATCGGTCCTTCAGAGATGTCGTGACGAGAAGGCCGCCCAAGAGGGGCCGGATTTGCGGGGCATTACCGGAGATTTTAGAGGCGGGCCGAGTCCCGATCACGGCGGTCGGACGAATGTCCTCCTCGTCGGGCGGGGTACACGGTCGCGATGGCGATTTTGATGGTGCGGGGCCGTACGGAGCGGCCGAGTTCCGAGTGCCGGGGGTTCGCGGATGGCGGAGGGTTCCAGCCGATCCGGACCACCCGTGCCCCGTTGTTCTTATTGTGGAAGTCACACCCCGGGGGAGTGCTACCGAGCACGAACTGTTTTCTTATGGCCCCGTCGGGGCCGCGTGTGCGTGATTGTCCCGTCGGCGGGTGATTCGGTGGTACGGTTCGGCCGACGGGATCGACCGCGGGTTCATCCTCTACTCCTTCGATTACACGTCCTCCGGACGAGGTGCGCCGCCACCGGCGGCCGCGGTCGAGGCCGTGGCGGGGTTTCAGATTCTAGCGGTCCCTTCGAACCGCATATATGCATTGGCTACCCGCCGGGACCGGAGGCTTCGCCGAATGTTGTCCTGGTGCGATTCTTTGGTTTCTCGATACGTGTATGCTTTAATCTGATCCCGTTCTACTTTATCATATATCTCCCCGCTCGTTGCTAATAAAATTGGAATAATTTACGAACCACGGAGCCATTTGAAGTAGCTACGCCGGTTGGCGATTCCCTTATAGCCAGGCAGGTATATAAAAATTGTTCTTTGATTATATGTGATCGTTGCACCAAAGCTGATCTGGTAGAATTAAATATGATCGAATTTGATGTTATTATGGGTATGGACTGGTTAGCCTCCTGTTATGCTAATGTTATTTGCCCGAGAAAAAAGGTAGTTCGTTTTCGGTTCCGGAGAACCGGTCATAGAAACGCGGTGCAAACACCGCGTCGCCAAAGGGTAAATTTATTTCGTATCTTAAGGCCAGAAAGATGATCCGGAAAGGCTATATTTATCATTTGGTCCGTGTGCACGATACCAAAGCAGAGGCGCCTACTCTCCAATCAGTTCCGGTTGTAAATGAATTCCCTGATGTATTCCCAGATGAACTCCCAGGTCTTCCCCCTGAACGGGAGATAGAATTTACAATAGATTTGTTGCCAGACACGCAGCCCATATCTATCCCTCCATACAGAATGGCACCGGCAGAGCTGAAAGAATTGAAAGAGCAGCTAAAAGATCTATTGGATAAAGGCTTTATCAGACCCGATTACATCGCCTGGGAGCGCGGTATTATTTGTAAGGAAGAAAGATGGTTATTTGCAGAATGTGTATCGACTATGTGCTGACTAAATAGGTGACTATTAAGAATAAATATCCCTCCCGGATTGATGATTTATTTGATCGGTTGTGGTGCTAAACATTTTCGAAGATAGACCTACACTGCCGTTATCATCGGAATGCAGGGTGCGAGAGTCCGATATTCGAAGTTTGCTTTCGGGACCGTACGGACATTATGAATTCGAGTGATGTCTTTTGGGCTAACAAATGCTCCGCGGTATTTATGGATTTAATGAATCGGGTATTTCGGCCATTCCTTGATATGTTCGTGATTGTGTTTATTGACGATATTTTGGTCTATTCACGATCGACGGAAGAACATTCGGATCACTTAAGAACGATCCTAGGCACACTTCGGCGGCGAAATTATATCTAAATTCTCTAAATGCGAATTCTGGTTGACCTCGGTGGCATTCTTAGGGCATATTGTCGAACGAGATGGTATTCGGGTCTATACGTAAGATTGAAGGCATGCACTGGCCCGGAGCCTACCACCGCGGAGGGTACGCAGTTTCTCGGGTTAGCCGGATATTATAGAAGATTTGTGGAGAATTTTGCTTCTATTGCGGCACCACTAACTCAAGCCAACTCGGAAAGCTAAAATTCCGATTGGATCGATGCTCAGTGAGCGCGGCTTTCGGACGTTGAAGGAGAAACTAATCACGGCTCAGCCTTAACCCTTTGGGAAGGATCGACGGGTATGTTGTTTATTGTGATGCCTGGCAGTACCGGGATAGGTTGTGTTTTGATGCAGCACGGTCGAGTCATAGCCTATGCTTCTCGGCAACTCAGACCGCATGAGAGAAATTATCCCATTCACGACCTGGAATTAGCCGCGATAATTCATGCTTTGAAATATGGCGGCATTATTTATATGGGGTTCATGTTGACATTTATATTGATCATAAAAGCCTCCAATATATTTTTAAACAAAAGGAGTTGAATCTACGGCAACGGAGATGGCTCGAGTTGCTAAAAGACTATGACGTTGATATTCGTATCATCCGGGGAAAAGCCAACGTTGTAGTGGACGCACTTAGCCGTAAGTCCAAGCGGTTGACCGATGTGCGACCGACAAGAAAGAATTGATTCATGAAATTCATCAGTTAGCCAGCCTTGGAGTGCGTTTGGCAGATTCTGGAAATGCTGGGGTTTCTGTTCGAGAAATTGCCGAATTACGGCTAAGTGCGTTGTGTTTCGGTTTCCGAGACCTCGCCATAGGGCCGGTTACCGTATATGGAGTTATCTTTGTGATATGGCTAATGATATGATTTGTTTCTTGACGCGATATTATGTCGCGATATGATATGTGTGATATGATATGTTTGGAGTTTGTACGGAGATTTGAAACCTTCTGGAGGTATGTTGTGTTGTGGCACCGGTGTCGGTTGGTAGCCACGTTCCCGAGCGTTATGCACGATTTTGATTAGTACTATTTGCATATGTTTTGGCACGGAGTTTGATACTTGATTTGGTATTTTCTCTTTGTACTTATATTTCACCGGTTTCAATTTCGTACTCGTGCTTTATATACTCGGTACTTCCTTACGTCACCGACCCCTTTCTTCGGGTGCGTTTCATGCCGCGGGCAGTACCGATATACGTCCCCAGAGATCCGCCGGTGTAGGCTACACACTCGCTGTCTTGGATTGCTCCTTTTGATCCCAGGAGCACCTTTGTTGGTATATATGCTTTGTACATTTGGACTATTTGGGTACGACGGGGCCGTCCCGTCATATGTTCTGCTCGGAGTCCGTAGGCTCGTAGTCGTCTATGTGGGTCAAGGGTCCTATGTATGTCTACTTTTTGTTGTGATTTGTATCTTTATGCGGTCCGTTTGATGCGGGGGCCATAGCGGCCCATATGTCGGTATATATGTGCATATATGTGTTCGGCGATGTATATTCGCCGCTCTTCGACTTTGATATGGTATTTTACATTCGCGACACTTAAATTGGTATTTATTTTCATGCCTTTAATCAATGATTATGACGTACGAGCTATGATAAATTATGACGATTTGATATGAATGTCCGTTTGGGTGTCCAAATAGGGCGCTAGTCACGGCCCGGGGCGGGTCGTGACAAAAGTGGTATCGGAAGCGGTTGTCCTCGGAATGTCTACGGGCGTGTCTCGTAAGTCTTGTTTATCGGTGTGTTGTGCACATCTGCGCTTGAGGAGGCTACGCGATATTTAGGGTGTTACTTTTCTTTGAATCTTAGATCGTGCGATAGAGCGTAACTATTAGGATGACTCCTTTACGGTAGAATGTTATATTTTTCGATGATGCCTCCCGAATAGGAGACGCGGCCGCCCGAAGGAAGGGCAAGGCGGTGGCGGGAGAGACTAGTCGGGCGCGAGAGTTACACGGGCTCGTGCTCGGACTACGCCGTGTGCTCCGGTCGGAGGGGTCGGCCACTCCACCACGGAGGAGGCGGAGCGAGGTCCCTCGGCGGTTCCGGTGGTTCCGGCACACGCACCTCTAGCTCCCAGGCCGCGGAGGATAGGACGTTGAGGAGGCGGTGCGGTCTGCGGCGACTTTAGTAGCGGGACCGGAGTTCGTGGACGTGGGCGAGGGGTGACGATGATGACGGACGTGACGATCGAGGGTCGCGATTTTCGACATGCGGTCCCCGAATTTTCGGGTCCCAAGCCGAGGAGGACCCCCATGACTTTATCGCGGATGCGGCTCATTGAGATTGGCCGAGAGCCGGCGACCGAGGTACGTCGAGCTAGCTTCACACAGATTACGGGATATCGCCCTTAATTGGTATGAGTCCTGGGAGCTATCCCGGGGTGAGGGTGCTCCCCCAGCCACGTGGGACGAGTTCACAGCTGCTTTTCTTCGTCACTTTTTGCCCCCGGAGTTACGGAGGGCGAGGGTTGATAGATTTTTGCATATACGACAGAGGGGTCGGAGTGTTCGTGAGTATAATATGGAGTTTAATTCTCTGGCTCGATATGCGCCCACTTTAGTGGCGGATATGGCCGGATGCCTGGGATGCGTCGGGCTTGGATCGCTATTTAGTTTTACAACCGTATGGCGATGGCGTCGGACCGATATGGACATCGCCGATTCTGAGCTTCGCTCGGGGGATGGAGGACCGGCGTCGAGTGCGGATCGGTCCTTCGAGAGATCGTGACGAGAAGGTCGCCAAGAGGGGCCGGTTGCGGGGCATTACGGAGATTTTAGAGGCGGGCGGTCCGATCCCGGCGGTCGGACGAGATATCCTCCTCCCGTCGGGCCGGGGTACACGGTCCACCGGTAGGCGATTTGATGGTGCGGGGCCGTACGGAGCCGGCCGAGTTCCGCAGTGCGGGGGGTTCGCGGATGGCCGGAGGTTCCGGCCGATCCCGGACCACCCGGGCCCCGTTGTTCTTATTGTGGGAGATCATACCCAGTGGGAGTGCTGCGAGGCCACCGGAGCACTGTTTTCTTATGGCCGTCGGGGCCATATTATGCGTGATTGTTCGATGGCGGGTGGTTACGGTAGTACGGTTCGGCGGACGGGATCGGCCGCGGGTTCATCCTCTACTCCTTCGGTTCGATCTCACCGGACGAGAGGCGCCGCCACCGGCGGGCCGCGGTCGAGGCCGTGGCGGGGTTTCGCATTCTAGCGGTCCTTCGAACCGCGTATATGCATTGGCTTGCCGCCAGGACCAGGAGGCTTCGCCGAATGTTGTCACAGGTACATTGCTGGTTTTCTCTCGATCTGTGTATGCTTTAATTGATCCTGGTTCTACTTTATCATATATCTCCCCGCTCGTTGCTAATAAAATTGGAATAATTTCTGAACCTATTGAGCCATTTTGAAGTAGCTTCATCGGTTCCGTGATTCCCTTATAGCCGGACGGTATATAAAAATTGTTCGTGATTATATGTGATCGTTGCACCAAAGTCGTCTCGGTAGAATTAAATATGATCGAATTTGATGTTATTATGGGTATGGGCGGTTAGCCTCTGTTATGCTAATGTTGACCGCCGTAAAAGGTAGTTCGTTTTCGGTTCCCGGGGAGAACCGGTCATAGAATGGGGAGTAACCGCGTCGCGGGGTAAATTTATTTCGTATCTTAAGGCCAGAAAGATGATTCGGAAAGGCTATATTTATCATTTGGTCTGTGTGCACGATACCAAAGCAGAGGCGCCTACTCTCCAATCAGTTTCGGTTGTAAATGAATTCCCTGATGTATTCCCAGATGAACTCCCAGGTCTTCCCCCTGAACGGGAGATAGAATTTACAATAGATTTGTTGCTTGTGACACGCGGCCATATCTATCCCTCCATACGGTAATGACACGGCGGGTGTTGAAAGAATTGAAAGAGCGGCTAAAAGATCTATTGGATAAAGGCTTTATCGGACCCCGATTACATCGCATGCGGGGAGCGCGGTATTATTTGTAAGGAAGAAAGATGGTTCGGCGTGAATGTGTATCGACTACGGGAGGCTAAATAAGGTGACTATTAAGAATAAATATCCCTCCCGGATTGATGATTTATTTGATCGGTTGCGAGTGCTAAACATTTTTCGAAGATAGACCTACACTCTGGTTATCATCAGGTACGGGTGCGAGAGTCTGATATTCCGAAGACTGCTTTCAGGACCCGGTACGGACATTATGAATTCCGAGTGATGTCTTTTGGGCTAACAAATGCTCCCGCGGTATTTATGGATTTAATGAATCGGGTATTTCGGCCATTCCTTGATATGTTCGTGATTGTGTTTATTGACGATATTTTGGTCTATTCACGACAAAAAAACATTCGAAAAAA
>NW_026713107.1:0-29759 GCF_029784015.1 Lycium ferocissimum
TTGTGATGTTTTAATTTATCTTTGCACGTTCATTAAAATGTTTTAGATGTCTTCCATGATTTTATGTACATATTGATTTAAAATGGTTAAAGTTGCATGTATGGTATCCGCCCTAAGAGGCAATCAAATGTACGGGTCATCTTTATCCCCTGTTATGTCCTATACTTCTTATTGTGATGTTATTCCTGCCTTACATACTCAGTACACTATTCGTACTGACCCCCTTTCTTCAGGGGCTGCGTTTCATGCCTCGCAGGTGTATACAGATGAGTAGAAGACGTTGGCTATACGATGTTTCCAAGCTATCAGCTGGATTAGTGAGCTCCATCTCAGTTCGGAGTGTTGCCGAGTCAGAGTATTTATATTATGGTATCTCGTGTATATTAGAGACTTTTGCAGACAGTGTCCTGTGGTATGTTTGTCGAGATGTCGACAGAGTGATGTCAGTTGAGTCATTTATGTACCTTAAAAGAGTATGTATTTAGATGATTTCTTTTTGGGAAAGTTTTATGTTCTTAAAAGTTTTTGAAATGACAGGTTTTGACAGAGCGAATGTCTGAGGGTTCGCTCGACTCTGATGAGAGTCGGGTGCCCGTCATGCCCTATTAGGATTGGGGTGTGACAGTATATCCAGGCGTTAAGGGAATATACTGGTGAAGGTGGAATTTTCCCAACCAAACCACCCATTGCCGCCGATGTACCAAAAGATCTTGTGGAAGTCAAATCCTCTCTTAAGCCTATCGATGACAGCAGAGATCTAAAGGACGACACTTGCCTGGTTTGCTATGAAGATTTTGAAGACAAGAATGAGGTGATAACAACTTATTGTTTGCACGACTTTCATGCTAAGTGTCTCCTATTATGGCTATCAAAGAAAAACACATGCCCAACTTTTCGAGCTATCTATCCTTAGCGTTATTCCCCTTTTTCCAAATGCCTTAAACGTCGTCAACACAACAATTGGAGGCTAGCGGTAAACGTCAACATATTGGAGGCTAACGGTAAACGTTAACATATTGGAGGCTAGCGTTTGAAAGATGTACTCTCCCAATTTGGTATATAATTGCAAAGAAGGAATTTCATGTGCTAGATAACATCTTGGAGAATGTGTTGGATAATATTTAACATTTGCTGCCTTTTTCGATTTTC
This sequence comes from Lycium ferocissimum, assembly GCF_029784015.1. NCBI lineage: Eukaryota > Viridiplantae > Streptophyta > Magnoliopsida > Solanales > Solanaceae > Lycium > Lycium ferocissimum. The sequence continues at coordinate 1,150 of NW_026713107.1, forward strand.
TTTATATTTATTATAGGACAGGACCTTAGATAGGAGGCTATCGAGGATACTGATTAGGGTAGAAGGTTAGTAGGTAGTTGAGCGTTGTCCTACATATCTTGTCATACTTATAGTCGTAGTATTACTCTTATAGTTTCTTGTCCTTTGATTTCTGCTACTATCTATTGTTTCTTGTACTTCGATTTGTTGTTTTTTTTTCAGACAGCTTTATCATGCTTTTAATACTCCGTATTTTGCCATGGCTTTTTACACTACTTTGAATTGTTTTTCCTTGTGCGAGGGTCTATCGGAAACAACCTAGACCTCCCAAGGTAGGAGTATGGTCGGCGTACACTCTATCCTCTCTAGAACCCACTTTGTGGGATGTCGCTGGGTATGTTGTATAAAATAAAAGAATTATAGTCAAAGAAAAAGTTGTTCAAATAGTAATTTTGTGTACCTGATACTGTTTTCTAATAATAATCTTACCTTACAATAAAAATTGTCTAAAATAATTGGGAGAGACCAATTTATATGTGTTGTTTAATGGTTCCTAGTTTCCATTGAAGCTCTCGTTATGTACTTAGCAAAGGGTTGGTTTTCTCTCTGCTCTTTTAAGCTTTTTTTACTAATTGTAAGAAATTGATGTTTATATTCTTAGGAGGCTATTGTTGCTGATTTCCCCTCTGTGCTATAATGGGTTGCAGTTGGTTTAATGTTGTCTTTGAAATATTAGAGTTGTATTCGTTGCATATGATAGAGATGATATATCAAAATTTTGATTCAGATAAATTCAAGTCGATAATCGAGGAAGTCGAAAGACTACATCAGTATGGTACTGGTTCAAAGTCCTACTTTTTGGCTTATCTCTAGTAAAAAAGTTAGGGTGTCAAGAAATGCAGAGTATGCATGCTTATGTCCTATTGTCACTTGTCGATCGGGTGTTCCTTCCTACCTAATATATTGTCCTCTCTGTTTTTGGAGAGTTCAGCCAATGTCTTGGTCATGTCTGCCCAGGTGTTGTTTACTAGTGAAGAACTCCAAACATTTGCAGTAATCTAGTTTCTAGAAGTCGTGGTGTTTTCGGATGAAGTATTATCCATGGAAAAGTATCATGTATCCTCCTGTGATCTAGTTTACAATTCTTTAATTCTCATTTGGTTTTTTATTCTTATTTTGTGTTGAAATTTTCGCGATTCAAGTCTTGATGGTGTTTCATCAAATAAAATCTAGTATTGTATCTGTGGCACTTTTATCTCATAAAAAATGTAATTATATGCAAATAATTAAAATTTATTTCAAGTGGTTACAGAGCTCAACTTGTACTTCCCTTTCCCCCAATTTTCACTTTCATGTATTTTTCATTTTTTCCTATCTGAGTATGATAGCAAATTGAATTACTCTGCTTCACAAATCTTCATATATTCTGAGGTAAAGATGATTGTTTGTAAAATGTGTTTTCTTATTTTTTGCAAGCAGCTCATATGGAACTTTTGACTAATTTCCTTCAAACCCCGTGTCTGAATGGTTCTAGGTTGATAATAGTTTACTGTCTAAAATTTTGATTGTATTTACAATTTGGTTTGCAACGATCAAAAGAGTCTAGCTAATTCTTTCAACATTTACAGGGGCATAACAAGATGTTATATTTAGAATATTGATTGATCGGATGTTCTGGCTTCACTTAATGTGCATTTTCACTAGTTGATTTGCAGTACAAAAACTTAGGGAACAGGTTGTGGATGCAGAAGCCTTGTTGGACATCACAAACACGTTGATGACCTCGGTTAAGGCCAATGGTAATGAAGGAGTGACCCTTTCAGATTTTGTTAGTTCCCTAGTAAGGGACTTTGGTCAAGAAGGTGGATCTAGCAGTAGAACAGGAGAGGATAGTAACTGTATCCACTGGAAGCGCATTGGCTCTGTAGTCTCTCATGTTTTCCGGAGTCAACCTGGATGCTGTACAATGTAGGTGTTGAATCCTCTCTCCCTTTTTTCCTACCAATATGCATAACTAAACATATGTGAATGTTGAACTTCTTACAGGATTGGGCCGATGACTACTAAAGTGAAGCAACGCAAGCCTGTGGTTCACAGAAAGCGTGTGCGGCCAACAGAAAACGAACACCCTGAGGAGGTATAATTTACATGTCCCTCTGCACACTCCCATATAGAATGCAAACCTTAGCTTCAGGAAATTGCACTCACCTTAGGTGCCTTGATTAGAAGATGGTATATACTTCAAGCTAGAACGTACAATGTAATATAGTCTCCAACAAGGTTCTTTTTTAGTATTTGAAACCTTTAAGTCGAGGAATACTTGTTGAATGCTCAAATTATTTGTCTCAGTTTACAAGAATAGTCCATCTAGTAGTTAGATTGTTTCTTCATTTACAGTCTTATCTCCTCTCTTTTTTCCCATGCACATTATCGCACTTTACCTTCTTCAGTCTTCTAAACCCACTAACAGCTAACAAAAATGTTTGATTGTTAGTTTTAATTCTGATGTTCATTGCATTTTGATTTTGTTGTGATATCTTTCAGCTTGAAGAAACTGTTGATGAGGAGAAGACTGACACTGACAAGAATATGGCTACAATGTTTCACATTCTAAGGAAGCACAAGAGTGTCAGGCTTGAAAAATTAATACTAAACAGAAAGTGCTTTGCGCAAACATTTGAAAATTTATTTGTCCTATCATTTCTTATTAAAGATGGGCGAGCTGATATTACTGTTAATGACAAAGGCTGTCATCTAGTTTGTAAGTTTATTATGACCAGTTATTTCTCAAATTCATTTCTTATATCTCTGCTCATTTCCTGACCAGAGTATTAAGTTTACTGTAGCACAGAGGAATGGTCCTGCTGCCAATGCAGTCCTTTTTGGGGAGGTTTCTTACATCCACTTTGTCTTTAGATTTGACTTCCAGGATTGGAAGGTATCTACATAATCTCTCAAATCTTAAATACTATGGATGACTTAGTATGGGTGTTTAATGCCTTCTCAATGATATTATCTTGTTATTACCAGTAGGTGGCATACTATCTTCTACTAAACATTTGTATCCTGCACAACTCACTGAGGACCAAATATTGTTATGGCTTTCTATCTATTGTCAAGAAGTTTATTGATGACATACTTACATTGGCATAATATTACAAAATAGGTGTATGAGTGACAGGTTCAAAAATTAATTGTTCAGTGTAATCAGTATTGATGTATCGTCTTCATCATATCTATGCGCGATGAATAACAATATTGCGGCTTCCCAAAGCAGCTGTCTTGTGTACAAGGATATGAATAGTACAGTCTTGATATTTAGTTTTGAACTTTTCAGTCGCATGATATGTGATGTGGCACTCTGAATTTGTTACATCATATTCAGCTTATGTTGGGGTCAGTTCATCTTTGGAGAAAAATTAATGCCACACAGAACGGAAGCTGACATTACCAACCAATTCTCAACCAGCATCAACCTCTCAAACGGGGTCTGGTTCTCCAGGAGCAGACTGTTGTTGAAGAATCTCTGGAGAGTGACAATTGCCATAGAGTTGCTGCCATCCGGAAAGGAAAGTGAAAGCTCACATAGGATTGTTAGCAGCTTTTCAACAAATGATGTAGGAAGAACATTCTGCTATTTATGGGGGATGGTTTTAGAATGTTTTGGTTTCCCTTGGGGCCAAGAGATGCTTATCTTTAGAAAAATGTATCTAATGTAGAGGTACCAAATGCACATTCTCTTTGTCTATTTAGCTATGAATGCATCTTGTACAGATTTTTTGACGAAAGTGATGGTGTCTCGGTAGTATTGCTATTGCAGTTCTCTTTTCAACGCGCCAACAAGCTGTGTTTCAACTGCACTGCTTACAAGGAACCAGTACATGTTTGGTACGATGAAAGTTGTTTTTATGAAAAATGTTGAATATTCTGTTACAGAGTATTTTTTTGTGTTCTATCGTAACAGTGAAGCAAAATAATTTTGTTGGTGACATATATATTACAAATTAATAATATTATTAGCAAATTGAAGAGTGTTTTTGACAAAAAAAAATTATTGAAAATTCAATGTTTAGGGCAAGTAATATGAAACTAAATTTTAAGATAGTTTTAAGGAAAATGACTTCCTCCAATAACTGAGGGTAGTATCTTCCCCCATCGAATTGAAAATGATTTTTTTTTAATTGGTAACTAAACATAAAAAAATGACTTTTCACAGGAAAAATACTTTGTGTAAAATTAATTCTCCTATACCAGACAAGCGCACGCATCCACAATGGAAAAAGTTCAAGAGTGCAGATTGATTCCGCGAAATAATTTGAAAAACTTTGATTTTCATCTTAAATTTTACCAGCTGTAATCTTATGTGTAGATTAATTATTTTAACTGATCAAATTAATTACGTTGAACCGAAACATTTTTAAGCATATACATTCATACATGTATTTTCTCTTATTTTTTGTTCCTCTTATCAATATTTTAAAAAGTTGCAACTTTGAAACTGTCACGACCCGACCCCCCGTAGGCCGTGACTAGTGCCCGATCTGGGCACCCGTACGTACCAAAAGTCCAAAGTAGTAACTCAAGTATCTGGAAAAATTTGGGCAGAGTTTCCTCTGTTTTTCTTACTAACCAAAATTTACCTGTGCACAGAAGATACCAACAAAGGCCACACCGGGCCAACATATCCATATATACATATATAGGCGAGCCGACAAGGCTGCCGCGGTGAATAAACCGCCCAAACATACAATACATGCATATAGCTGTACAGATATCGCCACACCCACAGACATGTCTACAGGCCTCTAACATACATAACAGAATCAGAAGACGGGACAGGGCCCCGCCGTACCCAAATAAACACATGTACAGAATGTATGACAGCAGAAGTATATACCAAAAGTACAAGCTCCGGATCAAGGGGAGCGACTTCAAACCGTGGAACAGATATCCTACGCTGGCGGCGTGTCACGTGGTGCGTCTGTACCTGCGGGCATGTAGCGCAGCCCCCGAGGAACAGGGGGTCAGTACGGAAAATGTACCGAGTATGTAAAGCGGAAAAGTAACAAGTATAACCATAATCAAAGACAGGAGTACAGAAACATAACAGACGGAGCTGTGGTTAAGATCTGAAATACAAAAGGTAATACCTTGTCCGAGACCTCAGAAAACATAATGCATATCAGATCATATAATGTCATGCAAACATGTATCGTGTCCCGGCCCTCTGATAAGGGACTCGGTAAGTGAAGTCATGCATAACAAAATCATATATCATGTGTGCAGATGACGTGTCCCGGCCCTTGTTAAGGGACTCGGTAATATGGAATCATATCTGTCAAAATCATATGTCATGTATACATAACGTGTCCCGGCCCTCTACTGCGGGTCTCGGTGAATAATAATCATGTGCCGTCCTGGCCACCATCCCCGTGTCATCATTTCATAATCATATACAGAAAACGTGTCCCGGCCCGCAAGTACGAGGGACTCGGTGAATAATGCAAAGAAGTGCGCACGAGAACATGTCCCGGCCCGGGCTCAATGAAAAGACATATCATAACTTGCACGAACAGAGTAATGCAGAGACATATGCATATAAGTCCAGACTTAATAGACAAATCAACCATAAATCATAATTCGTACCTTTCGGATGTTGTGACGGATTATGTCAAACAGAATTTTGAGATTGTTCGTACGAAGCAAATGTATCATTGGGCTCACGGAATATTCAGAATGATCGTTCTTTAACAAATGGAACAATTCAAATAACACATCACTACAAAGAAATCGGACAACGATCATAGTATATATGTAGGCCCTTTTTGGGGATGGCACGATTACTTACATCGAGTCATGTTTCTAGGATCATAACACGTGTCAAAATATGTTACAGACTTGTCATATTTATCATTCGACAACAGTACAATAATCAAAAGATTTCTTTGAGCATTGTATAGAAATAAGTCAATTAAAATCATAGTGAGAGGTCTCGGATTCTGTGGGCCCACCTCGGGTGAATCGAGGTGGTGAACTCAAATTATGGATCACAAACCTTATGGGATTATTCATGAGAACTTTGGGATAAGCCGAGTCTATTTGGGAAGGTTTCGTACATATAAATCATTTTGACGACAATTTGTAAAGAAACTAGTTCAATTACGCTAAAGGAAATGAGGTCAATTTCAATCTCGGGTTTCAAGAGACAGAGTCGTATCTGAGGCTCGCGTTCGAGCCTAGTACGTTTAAAACATGCCAAAGAATGAAGGGGAAGACTTTACATACCTTCCTTGCCCTTTACGCTTGCTAAAACTCCAATCTCGTTTCGTCAAAAATCTGCAAATGGTCACCTATACCAGTTACTATTCATGAGAGTTAACATTTCACTCTTGGGTTTATACTTAGCTACCGAAATTTCGGCAGCACCTCCCCTATAAATATGATGCCCCGAGAATTTAACTCGGCTCAGAATAACCAACAACAAGCCAACAACAACACCAACAACAACAATCATCGACTAGAATTGCTTACTAACATAATTAGTCTTCTTTCTTCATAAAGCAACAACTTCCAAACTAACTTCACATTTTCAAACTAATATCAATGTTTTCATACTCATTTACTCATTCAAGACAATTCAAATACAATTCGGGAGCATTTCGCATTATTCCACAAATTATACAAAAATTCCACCGAAATCATATTTCGTTCAAAACTTCCAACTTCCAACATGAACTTCCATAACATATTTTTATTTTTCAATTCCATTAACAACTATCGTAATTTGCATCTTACCACTTCCATTTCATGTTTACATAAACTATATAAACTCGCATACTTTCCGACAACCACTTAACAACCAATTCTTCCATCTACTTCACAAGGCCTTAACGACACAACTAACATGACAAACAAAAACAATTCATTTTCATTTCCATTTTCCATGACTCACGGCCAACTTCCATATTCCTAACTTCACCCTAACTCATTCAACTTTCATTTTCAACATGAATTTCCATCATAACCACAACTAAAACACAACACCAAATTCAACTAATCACAACCATGCAACATGCACACACACACGGTCCCTACACAACACACCACACGGCTTACACACTAACAATCACCCTTCCATGATTTTCATTCAATTTCACATATCATAACATATATATATATCCTTCCATACCATAATAAAAACATGAAATTCTTACCTTTCCAATTTCTTCCACTTGCCAAAAGAAGCTCTTTCTTGCCAAGATATTTATACCAAGTTGTAGATAATCTTGCACTTAGTAATAATCCCACAAGAAATAAATTTGAACCCAAGGATTTGGCTCCAAGAATTTTTTCTTCTTCTTCTTTTTCTTTTCTCCTTGGCCGTTTTCTCTCTTGTTCTTTCTCCTCTCAATTTTTCTTGATTTTTCCTTTGCTTTCTTGAAACTTCTAAGGCTAAGGATCATTTTTATAATTAATAGGCACATGCAAAATTAATTAAACTTGGGTTTGGGCCTTTGTAGTGGCCGGCCACCCCTTCTCTTTGGGCCTTAATTTCATTTTTTTTTTTAGCCCAATTCCTTAAGAATCATATTTTGCAATTCCCGAAATAAATTTCCAAAATTCCAATTTTGCCCTTAGGCCTTCTCCAGTGTTTCCACATTCAACCTCCAACCAACGTACACATACTAAGAAAAATTCAAACATGGCCTCCTTTCTCATAAACCACAATTATTTCGAATTTTCCGATTATGCAAAAAGGCGGGATATAACAGAAACTCTGAGCTGAAAATATAATCTGACATTAAACTGTAGTTGAATCATTTGAGGACTATATCACAATTTTACGCTAGTTTTAGTATCGAGTCAATCTGAAACAGTACAATAAACTTACATGGTTTGCTCCATAATTTAATTGATATTGTTTAACATAATTATAAAAGGTTGAATTAATAAAGTGTGTGATACTTTTTTACAAGTAAAGTGTGTTATACACTTGTTTATAATATAAAACTCTTGACATAGTTTGCAACACTTACAACTCTTAGACTTAAAGAGATTGAATTCGGCAAAGAGATCACAAAGAATCATAAAATAGAATCATACTTGTGAAATTGTTGAGTGTTGCCTATCCAATCGAGAGTACACATTTGAACGTCTTGCATCCTTGTCACGACCCAACCCAGTAGGCCGTGACTAGTGCCCGAGCTGGGCACCCATACGCACCTGTTAACCATAATCAGCGTACAAACAGATTATACATATACAAAAGTCAGACATCAGATCATAGCTGGCATAACCAGATCTTATACATACAGAAAAGTAATTCGTCGCCCCAAAATTGTCACAAACACATACATACCTATCGTCAATCACTTTCTTTTGTCGATGCCGACCTTCCGCTGAAATCAAAAGTTAGTACGAGGAATTTCATTTCCTATGACTTGGCTCTATCGCACGATCTAAGACAGAAAAAGGGTCACTGATTCCTAAATGCCCCGCAGCCTCCCCGTTTATAAATGTGGCCGGCTTCACAAAGATAAACAGGACTGCGCGTACACGGTCTGTAGATAATCCCTTGGACGAACTGCTCTGATACCACTTCTGTCAACGTGAGTTTAAATTATGAAGCACCAACATGATTGTCAATTTTTAAGCACGTTAATAAGGACCTTCCAATTGGTTGGAATACTAGAAGAAAATATTTTTTTCTTCAATTTTTCTTGGCATCCATTCGGCCAGCCCTTGGCCGAATATGCTTCCTTTTTTTTTCCATGTTTCTTCATATTTCTAGAGTTAAAAAGATGATGATTTTGTCTTGCTCCTCATCTAATATATGCATACACAATTCATCCATGTGTACCATGGCCCACACCACCTCACACGGCCAACATGGCTATTTCATGAAAAATTAATAACTTTCCAATACCGACTTATGCCATAAAACAGCCCGCACACTGTTTTCTAAATTTCTCAACCAACCAAATTTGCGATATAACTATTTAATAATTGTATTTCTGTAAAGGAGTCGAAATTCATATGAACAACATCAATAACAACAGCCTTCACATTTTACAAGTTAAATACATTTATTTTCATCCAAAATTCTCTTCAAATCTCCTTCCATAATTCACAACACCAACAAACGAATTTATCAGAGTTATTCCCTCCGTGCTAATCCGTTAAAATTCTAAATAAACTCGTTAACAATGAAAAGGAACCGTATTCATACCTTAAGAATGCAGCCCCCACGTTATCACTCTTCTCCTTGGTTGATTTTTAGCTCAAATTGAAGACAACGCAGCGTACAACACTTTTCTCTTCATGGGCTTCGGAATTCGGGGCTCAGATTTTGGTCAAAATTGGTTTTTCTTCTCTCCAAAGCTCTTCTCTCTCTCTTTCCAGAATTTTCTGGTGTTCTTGGTCTGAAAAATTAGAGGAGAGGTCTGAAATTTCACTTAAATAGGTATGGGTCATGGGCCTAACCCGATTGGGCCTAGCCCACTGACCTTTCCGCCTTAAAATGTCTATATCTCCTTATCTCGATGTCACCTGTGGGCCCACAACCTATGGTTGGAAAGATAATTCAATTATCTACAATTTCTATCTTTGGTATTTTTCAAAATTCCAAACTTATAATACCGTTTCTGCCCCTCGAAGTTAGATCACCCGAAAACGTTACTTAAAAATATTTGTTTGGAGGACTTCCACTTTGATTTGGCTCAAGGGTCCTTCTTGAGTTATGTTTAGCTTCACATATGTGATTCATATAAATTGTCGTATGTCCCAAAAAATCTCAATGTGTGGGCCCCACCTCAGCTTGCGAATAATCCGACGTACGAAAATACGAAATATAATACTGTCAACGTGAGTATAATGGTTATGTCTCTTACTATTCCTCCTAGTTTCTTCCCAGGACTACTTCCATCGATCCCAAGTATGTATATACGGAATGGTTCTGCACCCCTTTGCTATCCTTTCCAGTGCAGCTACACTTACGGCAACTCATAATTCGAGTTCAAACTAAATCCTTGGACTCTTGCCGCAACTTTTCCTTTAGCTTTCTGCCATAACTGTTTCTTTAACCTTTATTCCTCAAATCCTACAGTACAACCCAAAAGTATCGGGCTACGGGAATTCTTACTCCCTTACGATTCTCTCATGACACAAGTATACGTGTCTTCGATTTCCTTGTATTGGCGGTCGTTTCGAACTCTGGCTCCAAGCTAATGAATTTCCCCTTCTGGGGCATGAGAACGCCATGATCTCTTTCAAGTCCCATATTGTCTTCCCCCCTTTATTAAGGAGGTCCTAATACACCAATAATTTTCGTATATCCACCGTCTTCGCACTTATCTTTCGAGAGCTCGAAATCTCTTAGCATCGTTGCATGGCCTAATCATTCTTTCCTTTACTTCTCATTCCTCTTTTGTTCCATACTACCACACTCTATCCCTCTCATACACCTACCCTCAAATTTTTATCCAAATAGTGCTGTGCTTTGCCCGTCGTCTCTCTTGGAGGCTTTACTTCCTCACGTTTCTTACTTTTTCGCTTTTTCCGACATTTTGGTCACTTTACCTACCATCTACTCACTTCCTTTCTTTTCCAAATATCATTATCTTAGAACTTTCCGAGCTCAACCCGTAGTGAAAACGGCATCAGCTTGCCTTATAACATCTGTGTCATTTTATTTTCTTTCACTTGAACTTCATTACCCTGTCCGATTAATGTCTTCAAATATGTCACAACGTCGATTGCTGGAATTCAATATAGCCATGTACGGGATATCATATACACACGTATACATAATTGCTACCATCTTGTTTACAACATATCTCCAAACACTATTCAACTTACCCTGCTTATAAAGCTGTAATGCACCTTCTTTCTTTTTTACTGGTTCAGTCTGCCTCGTCCTATGTAACCTCTTAAGGTTTCTACCCACTCTGTATACTTTGATTTCTCGTAGGCTATCTTAGCTTCCCGTTGGTCTCTCCTGTGGCCGACTCTACAGGACTTTTAGTACTCTTCCCAGGGGGTCACCCATCCTGAAATTTCTCCCACTCCAGCACGCTTAACTTTGGGACTCTGATGAAATGCGACGCTCTAATGCTAGTATGATCGCGTGCACCTCACCTCATGACCTTCATCACCTAATCTGGAGTAAATTGAAGTCTTAATAGATTTTAAAACGTTCTCATAACACATCTCCCTCCGAATTAGAAAGGGTCTCTTACTCCAATCAATAATTGTTTAATACTTGTAGTCATCCCAAATTCTCAGTTAGGTGGCACTTATATTCCAACGATAAGTGTCCAAAGTTCTCTTGAAATAGTATCTTTATCTCAACCGATACCATTTGCTTCTTTTGATGAAATTAGGTCGCACCATCTGTTCCTTAAGCCTACCGTCCTTGTCGCTTAAAGATTCCATTATTTTCGGGGTGAAGTCGTGTGCACGCAGTACCCCTCTATGCTTCATGCCTTTTTACCCTTACTGTGTACCCAACACAGGCTTCTAACTCACTCAAAAGCACACCAAGTTCGTCTCAATATTAGTCTTATCTTGTCGCCATGTCGTCGCATTACACCTTTAAATTCATAACTATGTATTCTCCTTTCGTTCCATATTCGTACTCATTTAATTATGTCTATCTTGGGTGCTTCCTTTAGTATCCCCTTACTATACTTCTCCAGTCTACGTCCATCCTTCTTTTCTGCGCACGAGGAAATCTATAATATCTCTATATCTTTCGGAAAGTACTACTCCTACATAATCCCTTTCTCATTTTCAATCCATATTCTGTTCATCCCTATTTGTTCTTATCATACCAGTCATTTCCTAGCACTCATTCTACCTCGTTGCTCATCTTTCTATAATTTGGTCTTTCACAGTTCCGTCACTGATATTACTCGTGCTCTCGGCTACACTGTCATCATCTATTACCGCACCGTTATCTCGCCCGCTTTTCTTTTCATCTCCTTCTTCCAATCAACCCCTTCTTCTTTTGTGCTCGCTATCATTTCCGTTATCTCATAATCTCTATTCTGAACTTTCTCTGTAGAAGAACTTCATAAATCCCCCTTTTTTTGATCATTAGCTCACCTCTATACTTTAGTCGCATAGATCACGTCATATCTTTTAGTCACATCCTCGCTAGGCTTTGCTTATTTTCATAACAATCCTTATTATATTCACATAATATCCTGTTCGTAATCAATCTTATAGTGTAACACTTCTTAACCTTTTACTCTTTTCGGTCAATCCTATCCTTAATATCTCACAACTGTCTTATCCATACATTCGTATCCGTCATAATTCCTTTTTCCTCTGTACTCTTGTCTCAATCATACTATTATTTCTTCTAATTATAAACTCGTCATAATTTGTCCCTGCTTATCAATTCAGTTAGTATCTTAATATAACACTCTATCAAGATTTGCCAGTCTCTTTTTATTTCACACTTGTTCCAAATTTCAAACCAAACCATTCTATATTCTGCCGAAAATCGGGCAGCATCTCCCCTGTTTATATGCCTAGCCCGAATTCTCAATTCAGTAACTAATAATATCAACAACAATACCAATAGTATTAACATCATTTCCTTAATATTTCATGCCAATAAAATTGTAAGCAACTTATGCCTTAAAACAAAATCGAAGGTAAAAAATCTCAATCTCGTATCCCGGAATAGTCTTGTCCTTAACTTTTCATGGTTAACTCGGATTATCCCAATGTACAAAATACGGGATATAACAATCCTAGATGCATACAAAATAAAATTCGGTCAATGATCATCATTTTTAAAAATAAAAATGTGAAATGCGTTGTGCCAAACTCGTCGTGATGGTTGGTCGGTATTCTTGGACCCCCGATGCATTCATATAGCCTATCTATCAAGGATGAGCATCTCAGACATCGCAAATGACATTCCAATGCATACATCACTACTATTGTGAAAATCTTAAGACATGCAATTGAAAATGTGAATTAAGCAAAGTTGTACTTGCTACACTATAATGGTTCTATAAATGACTTAAGACATAATTGATGCTTTAATATAGTTTTTGTCAATCAACATGATTTTATTCACTATCTTGATAATTAGAATATTTGTAGTAAATGCTTTGATAAACTGGTATGCCAATTTGTCTTAATTCTTTTTATGCATTTATTATGTTTTTTTACATTACTCTTGCCCCACAATGAGTGGTTTAATTATGACGCATATCTGGGTATTTCACTAATCATGTGTCTTTTATTCAAATGGTGTTAAGTTGGCAGACAATCAGGTGCCAGGTGGTCAGCGTACCGGTTTGAGTTCATGCAGTTTCATTCTTTTGGGGAGACTGCTATTGGATTCATGGGATACATTTCAGTTGTATATTTTTGTTTAGTGCGTGCTAGCTTCACAACTTTATCATTTCATTCGCAGTGTCTAGAGGCTCCATAGAAGATTTATATTATTTTAATAGATATTCATATGGCAAGGCGAATGATATTTTGGTTTATATCTAATTTATGCTTTGATGCACTTTAAACATTAACGAAGTTTACTTTATTTCTCACATAATTAATAATGTAATTAATTTAATAAAATAAATTACGTATATGAGATGGAGTGTGTATTATGCTATGGCTCGCTCGATGCAAGTTGATAGGCACTGAGTCCCGGAGGTTGATTTTCTATCATTCCAATCACCAGCCTAATCAGCATCTTTTTAACCTCTCAAGAGTAAATCAGATCCACTTTAGCATAGTGAAAAATCTGCAGTTCCCTTCAGGTATCAAAAGATTCTCTTCACTACTTTCCAATGATCTCTTCCAGGAGTGGATTGATACGTGCAAACTCGACCTACGACATAAAAAATGTCCAGAAGAGTGAACATCATAGCGTACATCAAACTCCTGACAACACTTGAATATGGAACTCAAGAGGTGTCTTTCCTTTATTTTTTAGTCTTTGAACACATTTCAAGGCCTAAAGTCTTACATCTCGAAGAACGAAGTATCCATGAGTTTGCAACTATTCATTCGAAAGCATTCCAGAATTTTCTTTATATACGTTTCTTGAGATAAACTCAAAAACCATTTGGATTTTTTTGGATCATAACTCCAAGTATATAGTCTGCTTCACCCATGTCCTTCATATCAAATGATCTTGAAAGTCACAACTTGATAGTTTTTAGATACTTCAAATTATTTTTGGCCAATAAAATATCCACGTAAAGAGAAAGAATTACAACATTCCGTTCGACTTCTTCACATGGATTGTTGGCATAAAGCCATGTGTGAAGCTTTGGTTATTGACAAAGTGAACCAACAATTAAAAAGAAATCAGGTCTAGATACAGGAGATAATTGACAAGGTAATTAAGCAAAGCTAGACAATGGGTGGGATAAAGCAGAGGTTCCAAACAATGTAAAATGTATGAAAAAGTAAGCAGCACAGGATGGTTAGAACAAGTCCATAGACATGTTCCAGTGCAAAGAAGCTACCAAAAATAGCATACACGTAAACCCAGATTGCAAACATGTCTGCTAATGCAAAGACAAGTCCAATGATCAGATCAGAGAGAGAATGAACCATCCACATACATGATCTATCACTGAGACAGATGCAGAGAAAAGGAGATGAAGATGACTCTGTAGAGCAAAGGAGATGAAGATGACTCAGTCACAGAGCAGTTCATTGAAGAATAGACAAGCATGAAAAACATGTTCTATTTCAATGACGCATCCGGTGCAGTTGATGAATGAATCGGAAGAAAAGAGATCATGAGGAGAAAAAGTGATGATGAGGTATATAGTTTAAATAAAGAGAGTTGTAGACAAAGCACATGAACCATGTTTGCAAACATATTCCAACACAAAGCAAGAACATGATCAAAATTATAGAGCTAGACAAGGCGAAGACATGATTTATTCCAGCAATGAATAAATTCAAGTGAAGAACAAAGACACAGAGTAAAGAGCATGATGCTATGAAACAGGTCTGTCAACATATTCCACCATCCACCACAAAAGCAGGCTCAAGATAGAGTCGAAGGAATGAACGAGAAGGGGATGATGAAACAAGTTCGTGAAGATGTTCCATCCCAGATAGAGGCAGACGAGCCAGGTGGATGAAACAGGTTCGTGAACATGTTCTAGCGAAAGTCCTATAGAAACTAGGATTTACAGATATATGGTAAAGACTTGGCTGTCAATTTTATAGGATTCCTTGCCATAATTAAACAAGGTTCTTCAGACACTTACAAGGACAATGAAGTCGATGCAAATGGCAAGAATCCCAATTCAACCTAAACCCTAATATATCTCATGAGCCTACTCGAAGAGTGTTTTGTGTTTGTCGACCTGTTGTGCACTAAATGCTATATATATATATATATATATATATATATATATATATATATATATATATATATCTAAGTCTTACCAAGAAGAAGGTTTGCGCACCCACAAAGAGAGATTTCAGAATATTGAGCGATCAACGAAGATATCAAGAATATTAAGAATCTAGGCGTGCGTCCCTAGTACGAGAAGAAGATTGAAGAAGCTATAGGATAGAGCTATGTTTTACAGTTCTTGTGTCAAGAAAACTTGTATTAGGTTGGGCTATCAAGTTATATCATTATCCGCTTTATTAGAAGCGTATCAGTTAGATACAAAAATGTTGTAAATTCTACTTCAAGTTAGGGATCGACTTGAATGTTTCTTACTGGTCTAGGGAGATTAGAGATAGGCATTAGAGGTTAGTTCCTAGGTTACAGAGTCTGTAACTTGAATTTGCAGAGGCTCACCGTTGTAGTGGAGTTTGGGGTAAATCCTACAAAGGTGCAGGTCATAGCTTTTATCGCCCTTATGAGCCGGGTGGTTTCCACGTAAAAACACTGTGTTCTTTACTTATCTGCAATTTATATTCTGCAAGACGCTAGAATAGAACAGGTAAAGTAATGTGTTCAATCCTATAGATGAAAATTGGAGATTGCATAGGATTGGAAGTAGGTTATGCAACCTAACAAGTGATATCAGAGCGGGTTCTCCTCAAACAGGGTAACAACTTGGGAGACGATCATGATGAAGGCTGCACAACCTACAGAACAAGTCATAGGGGAATCAAGCTACATGCCTCCACTGTTCAAAAGCGAACACTATTTCTTGTTAAAGAATAGGATGCAAACCTATCTAATGGGTATGGACTACAATATATGGATAGTCATATCAGAAGGACCACTGATCCCCATGAAGACTATGCATGGTTGAACAAGAACGCCAAAAACTGAAGAGGAGCTCACGACTGAGGATGTTGCAATAATGGAGCTAAATGCAAGAGTGTTCAATATTCTACTCTGCTGCCTATGAAAGGATCAGTACAACAGAGTATCAGGATGCTTCAGCGCTAAGGAAATCTGGGACTTGCTAGCACAAACTCATGAGGAGATATCTCAAGAAAAGCAACTCAGATTAAATATGCCTATAAGGAAATACGCACTATTTGCAATGAAGGAGAAGGAGTCAGTCAGAGATATGTTTAATAGATTTGTTAATATTACCAGTAATCTCATAGCTCTTGGTAAGACTTTTACCAGTGAAGACTTAGTCTAGAAGATTCTAAGAAGTCTTCCTCCTTCGCGGGATGTTAAGTCCTGACCATTAGAGAAGTATGTGAAATAAGCACCATGTGAATAGAGGATCTATATGTCAACTTACTAACGCATGAAACAAAGAAAGATTCTATCACGACCCGACTAGGGGGCCATGACGGGTACCCGGAGCTAACCACCGAGCACCATTCATACTGTTACTATTCTGCCCAACCTGTGCTTCCATAATCTCCAAAATGAGGCTTACTATGAAATGATTATAAACTACTCTGTAACACATGTATATATATATATATATATGCCCTCACGGCTACAAAAGAATGATATACAAAATATACAATGTGGGTCACATAACACGTATTACCCATACATATGTATCTACGAGCCTCTAACTGAAACACTGAGGTCATGAAGACGGGGCAGGACCCCGCCATACCCAAGTATATACACAAAAGAACAGATCCAAAACTGCACCTCCGGAATAGGGAAGTGCTCCGATGGACGCTGATCCGGCTCCTAGGAATCTGGGTCATCCCCTTGTCTACCTATGGGTATGAACACAACGTCCATAAAAGAAAAGGACGTCAGTACAAACAATGTATTGAGTATGTAAGGCATGTATGATAACATAATAAGAAATACAGAAAAGCATAATAAAAAGAATAACTGAAACTGCGTGCCTCTTGAGGCGGAATCATGCATGCTCGCCTTTGCCGTTTAAACATATCATACATACATACATAATCTATAATAACCTCATTAGCCCCCGTCCGGGCCTCCCGCGTCCGGGGTAATCATCTCACACCCCCCACTAGTGGTGTCATGCCCATGCCATAAAGACACAGTGTTATCATTATCCATAAGCCGCCCACTGAAGTGGTGTCATGCCCGACCAACTAGGCGCGGTGTATCATCATTATGTACATAACATCAAGCTTGCATGTGAGCTCAAGTAAAAGCTGTAATGCTATCGGAGTAACGTAAGGTCAGGACCTCCAATTACATTATGAATCATCATCATCTCTATGCCTTGCCTTGAAAGAACTAGTATCATGAGTTGAGGCAACAACAAGGAATAACATCAATAAAATCATAAACATAGAAATGTCGGGCTCATGAAAGTATAATTATCATCATCACTATCATAGAACATCTCTCGTAAGAAGCTCTTTAGGATCTTTACTTTCATCGTTTGGGATGTAAAAAGGTCATGGGAGTGTAGAAAAGAAATTTGTTACACCTCCCATGTTATTTCAAGTAGATTTTGACTTATTGGCGGTGTATACCCTCGGTTCGGTAGTCCGCACCAGAGCTTTACTCATAAGATATTTTACATTGTATGTGTACAGGAATATAAATAGGCATCCTTGACATTACAGGGGAGTTGGACGTAAAACGAATCGAATCGGAGCAAAGCGAAGTAGTTCAGGCAGCTGCTGAAACCAGTCAGCATCGACGGCTACATCGACGAGCCGTCTACTGGCGCCGTCGACAGGGTTCAGAACTCAGACATCTCAGACATCTCAGGCGAAGGATCGACGGCGCACGTCGACGAGCCGTCGACCCGCCGATCTGGAAGTTTCCAGCCCTGTCTATAAATATAAGAATCCACGTTTTATTTCATTATTTTCCACAAAAAGGAAGATTCTATATCTCTCTAGAACCCTCCAAAAACCCTCCCTCCATTTTCATAACAATCTATACCAAAAAGCCAAGATCAAAGCCAAGAACTAAGAGATTCAAATACTAGGAAGCCTATTAAGGTTTGTGAAGGGAAAGAATTTCTTTGGCATGCAAGTGGAGGTTTTCATTCTAATGGAGTGGAGTAACTCAAGGCTTACTTCCAAGTGATTAAGGTAAGTTTTATGATTCTTCGATGCTATTTAAACTATTGAAGGGTTAAAAGACTTGAATTATGGAGAAAAGGGAACATGAGGTGCAAGTATGAAAATAAAGATATTTTTAAATCATGACTTGACTTGAATCATAGTTCTTGATATGTAATGAGTGTAATCTTGCTTTGAATGGTGGTAAAGATGTTGTAGAGGCATTGTATGAGGATGGACACGGACGGTGCCATAGCTAGGGTTATAAAAGAGTGATAGGGAATGTTGGGATTGATAATGTCTAGCTTGATGAAATTGCGGATTAAGATATGGTGGTTGTTGTTGTGATATTGGGAATTATTATTATCATCATTATTATTATGTGGAGGAAGTTATCGAAATAAAGAAAGATGTTAACCAATTTTCGTTAGCTTTAGTTAAGCATAAGTATGTCTTCGATTATCTAATTTTGGTATGAATTTCCTTGAAGGTAGAAATGTGAGCATTGGAGAGAAGCATCCAAGTGATAGAGTTAATGAATCATTAAGGTATGTAAGGCTAGTCCCTTCCTTCTAAGGCATGATTCTCATGAAATGAATTCCCTTTTTCTTCTATGACTTTCTTATATTCTGGGAAATATGAGTCAACAACATATAAAGATTCCAAAGCCTATGATATGACATTAATTATTATTGCTAGACCCACCTTATGATACTAGTTCATTCAAGGTGAGGTACAATGATTATGATTTCCCGATAATAGAATCGGGGGTTCTCGACCTTACGTCACCCCGATATGGTTTTAGATTATCTTGAGACTCTAATGCATGTTTTATGATGAGTTTATGTAATGTATGCGATGATAGGATTCTACCGTGCCTAGATGGCCGGACATGTCACCGCTAATGCGGGTTGCAAAGGATTCTACCGTGCCTAGATGGTCGGACATGTCATCGCTAATGCGGGCTGCATATGATTCTACGGTGCCTAGATGGCCGGACATGTCACCGCTAATGCGGGCTGCATATGATTCTACCGCGCCTAGATGGCCGGACATATCACCGCTAATGCGGGCTGCTTGTGATTTTACCGTGCCTAGACGGCCGGACATGACACCATTAGTGGGCGCCGTATGATGGTACCCAGACGTGGGTAAATGAGGATTATATACGTAATAGGTTGATGTATGTGATATGTTTAAAATGCATTTACTCTTAAAGGCTAAGCAGGTTATGTTTTCACTTTATGTTTCAGGATTTCTTTATTATGCTCATTTTATTTAAGCCTTACATACTCAGTACAATGCTCGTCGACGTCCTTTTCTTTAGATGCGTGTTCATGCCCACAGGTAGACAGGGAGGTGATCCAGACTCATAGGAGTTACCAGCAGACTTGAGAGCACTCCATTGTTCCGGAGGTGCCATTGCTTATGATTTTGTGTATATATATATTGGGCATGATGAGGTCCTGTCCCATCCATATGTCTAGCACTCTAGTAGAGGCTCGTAGATACATATGTGTGGGTAGTATGGTCTCACTATCTTTTCCATATGCATATATGTATTATTTTGACAGCCAAAGGGCTTTTGTTTATATATAAGTAATCATGCTTCAAATGAAAATGGTTTCCCTATGATTATAAGCAGGTTATTAACGAATGATCACAGGATGAGTATGATTACGAGTAATATGATCGATGCTCGGTGGTTAGCCCCGGGTACCCGTCATGGCCCTTAGTCAGGTCTTGACAAAAGTGGTATCAGAGCTGTTCAGTCTTAGGAAGTGTCTACGAGTCGTGTCTAGTAGAGTCTTGTTTATAGTGTGTTGCGCGCCATACTAATAAACAGGAGGCTACAGGGCATTTACGAAAAATGATCATTCTTTTTTTTATGAGATCGTGCGATAGAGCCATGTTATAAGATTTTCTCCTCCCTAATATTGTGTTATGACTTTAGAGATGCCGCCAAAGGAAAAAGCTACAGCTGCCCAGAAGGGTAAGACTACGATGAAAAGGCTGGTAGAAAGGGAGCCGCCAATGAATGTAGAAGAGGATGAATCACATAATGAGGCTCCATCTAATACCTCTCACACTCCGCCTATTATAGAAGAATAAGAAGGGGCTTCGGTTCCAGCTCCTATGCCTCCAGTTCCTCCCCCAGCTACTTCGGGTCAACAAATGACCGAGACTATCAATCTCTTGACACAGTTAGTTGCCGCCCAAGCACAGCGGCAGAGTTCGGGTTCAAGTGACAGGGCAGTTAGTACTAGAGCCCGTGATTTCATGACTTTGAATCCTCCGGAGTTTTTCGGGTCAAAGTCGGATGAAGACCCACAAGGTTTTATAGATGAAATGTTAAGAACATTGAAGATTATTCACGCCTCCGAAACTGAGTCTGTGGAGCTAGCATCTTATAGACTCCAGGATGTGGCGGAGTCCAGCCCACATGATCAGCGGCGTGCTCTTCTTCTGTCCGCCCGACAGGGCAGACTCCCCAGATTCTAGTAGGCCGAGGTAGAGGCAGAGGGGAGCATCCAGTTCAGGTGGTACCTAGCCCCGTATCTATGCTTTAGCTGGACGCCAGGATCTTGAGTCTTCTCCAGATGTGGTTACAGATATATTGATTATTTTCTCACATGATGTTTATGCGTTGATTGATCCGGGTTCTACGTTGTCCTATATCACTCCGTATATTGCCAGTCGTATTGGGGTGAGACCGAGCCAATTAAACCTTTTGAAGTATCTACTCCGGTTGGTAGTCCCGTGATAGCTAGACAAGTCTACAAAAATTGTGTGATTGTGATATGTGATCGTCACACTAAAGTTGATTTAGTTGAGCTGGACATGCTAGATTTCGATGTAATTATGGGCATGGATTGGTTGGCCTCATGTTATGCTAATGTTGATTGTCACATGAAAGTGGTTCAATTTCAATTTTCGAGAGGACTCGAGCTCGAATGGAAGGGTAATGTCTGACATCCCCAAGGGGTAGGTTTATTTCCTACCTTAAGGTAAGAAAGATGATAGCTAAAGGCTATATTTATCATCTAGTACGAGTTCAGGACACCGAAGCAAAGTCGCCAACTCTCCAATCCATCCCGGTGGTGAATGAGTTTCCGGATGTATTCCCAAATGAACTTTCAGGCCTTCCTCCGGAAAGGGAGATTGATTTCGCCATTGATGTGTTGCCGGACACTAAGCCTATTTCTATCCCTCCTTACCGAATGGCTCCAGCGGAGTGAAAGAGCTAAAGGCACAATTGAAGGATTTGCTTGAGAAGGGGTTTATTAGACCCAGTTCATCACCGTGGGGAGCACCAGTCCTATTTGTGCGAAACAAAGATGGTTCATTTCGGATGTGTATTGACTACAGGCAGTTAAATAAAGTAACGATCAAGAACAAATATCCTCTCCCAAGGATTGATGATTTGTTTGATCAATTACAAGGTGCCAAGTGGTTTTCCAAAATAGACCTAAGGTCAGGTTATCATCAAGTTAGAGTTAAAGAAGAAGATATTCCCAAGACAGCCTTCAGAACGAGATACGGCCATTATGAATTTCGGGTGATGTTATTTGGGTTAACTAATGCTCCGGCAGTGTTTATGAATTTGATGAATAATATATTTAAACCTCTCTTGGATCTATTCGTAATAGTGTTCATTGATGATATTCTAATGTACTCTCACCCAGAATCAGAGCATGTAGACCATTTACGTATTGTTCCGGGAATTCTTCGAACTCGAAAATTGTATGCGAAATTTCAGATGATGGCATCCGAGTGGATACTCAGAAAATTGAGGCTGTGAAGACTTGGCTAAGGCCTACAACTCCCACAGAGGTCCGTAGTTTTCTGGGATTGGCAGGTTACTACCGAAGGTTTGTGCAGGGGTTTTCCTCTATTTCAGCCCCATTGACAAAGCTAACCCGAAGTCGACTAAATTTCGATGGAATGATGCTTGTGAATGCGTTTTCAAGAATTGAAAGATAGGCTAACTTCAGCTCCAGTCTTGACACTTCCAGAAGGGCCAAACGGTTATGTTGTATATTGCGATGCTTCTGGCATTGGGGTAGGATGTATATTAATGCAGCACGGTAAAGTTATTGCTTATGCTTCAAGACAGTTGTGGAAGCATGAAAAGAACTACCCAACTCATGATCTCGAATTGGCTGTAGTTATTCATGCATTAAAAATGTAGAGGCATTACTTGTATAGTGTGCATGTCGATATCTATACAGATCACAAGAGTCTCCAATACATTTTCAAGCAGAAGGAGTTAAATCTGCGGCAGAGGTGGTGGTTGGAATTATTGAAAGATTATGATGTGAGTATTTTATACCACCCCGGGAAGGCAAATGTAGTAGGCGTGCGCTTAGCCGCCGCTCGATGGGCGACCTATGTGAAATTCCTCACGGAGAAGAAAGAAATAATTAAGTGAGCTCTACCAACTAGCTAATCTTGGAATTCGTCTAGTTGATTCAGGAAGTACAGGAATTGATGTCAATAATCCCACTGTTTCATCCTTGGATATGGAGGTAAAAGAGCGTCAATATGAAGATCCTCAGTTGAGCCACTATAGAGAGACATTTCACGAAAAGGAGAAGTATCCATTTGAAACTTCTATAGATGGAGTTCTTCGATACTGAGGCAGGTTATGTGTTTCGAAAGTTGCAGGATTACGTCATCGAATTCTAGAAGAAGCCCATCATTCTCGGTATTCTACTCATCCAAGTGCAACAAGGATGTATCATGATTTCAAATTGATGTATTGGTGGGGTGGAATGAAGAAATACATAGCAGAATTTGTAGCTTAATGTCTGAACTGTCAATAAGTGAAAATCGAGCATCAAAAGCCAGGAGGATTATTGCAAGCAATGGAAATTCCAACTTGTAAATGGGAAGAAATAAACATAGATTTCATTGTAGGGTTACCTCATTCCCGAAGCAGGTATGACTCCATATGGGTGATCGTGGACAGACTCACAAAATCAGCCCATTTCCTTCCAGTCAGAACTACTTCCTCAGCAGAAGATTATGCAAGACTGTACCTTAAAGAAATAGTTCGATTCCATGGTATTCCGATGTCCATTATTACTGATAGAGGAGCGCAATTTACAGCTAAGTTTTGGAAGTCTTTCCAAGAAGGTTTGGGTACTCAGGTGAAGCTTAGCACAGCATTTCACCCGCAAACTGATGGGCAAGCCGAACGTACTATTCAGACCTTGGAAGATATGCTAAGAGCATGTTTTCTAGATTTGGGTAGTAGCTGGGACGACCACTTACCCCTTATCGAGTTTGCATACAACAACAACTATCATTACAGTATCCAAATGGCTCCGTACGAAGCTCTATACGGAAGGAAGTGTAGATCCGGAATCGGGTGGTTTAAAGTCGGGGAAACACAATTAACATGCCCAGAGTTGATCAAACGGGCAATGAAAAAGGTCAAGGTTATCCAAGATCGATTGTTGACAGCCCAGAGTCGTCAGAAATCTTACTTGGACAACCGCCGGCGGGACTTAGAATTTCAAGTTGATGACTGGGTATTCTTAAAGGTGTCACCAATGAATGGAGTGATGAGGTTTGGTAAGAAAGGGAAGCTGAGTCCTCGATACATTGGACCTTATAAGGTTGTCCGCAAGGTGGGTCAAGTAGCTTATGAATTGGACTTACCCTCAGAACTGGAATCAGTCCATCCAGTTTTTCATGTCTCAATGCTTCGTAAGTGTGTTGGAGATCCTACTAGGATCGTCCCAGTAGATGATGTTCAAGTGACAGAAAAGTTGGCTTATGAAGAAGTACCCGTTGCCATACTAGATAGGCAAGTACGGAGACTTAGAAATAAAGAAATAGCCTCAGTTAAGGTCTTATGGAGAAATAACAACCGGGAAGAGATGACTTGGGAGGCGGAAGAAAATATGAAGGCCAAGCACCCACATTTATTTCAGCCCCCGGAAGAAATCCAAGATGAAACGTCAAGATTATGAGGTATGCATGTCTTCTTTTTCTTATGTTTTCAGGTCGTGTGTGGCCAAACTTTATTACTATGATGTTGTGTCCCTATGAGGCATTGTTATGGGCTGTTGTGACAGGTTGGTAGTGCCACCTTACAGAGGAAATTCTGGCAAAATTTTCATAAATTCCCGAGAACTTAACATTCGAGGACGAATGTTTTAAAGGGGGGAGAATGTTACACCTCCCATGTTTTTTCAAGTGGATTTTAACTTATTGACGGTGTATACCCTCGGTTCGGTAGTCTGCACCAGAGCTTAACTCACGAGATATTTTATGTTGTATGTGTACAGGAATATAAGTAGGCATCCTTGACATTACACGGGAGTTGGATGTGAAACGAATCGAATCGGAGCAAAGCGAATCAGTTCAAGTACAACGAAACCAGTCAGCATCGACGGCCACATCGACGAGCCGTCGACACGTCGACGAGCCATCAACAGGGTTCAAAACTCAGACATCTCAGGCGAAGAATCGACGGCGCACGTCGACGAGCGTCGACCCCATCGACCACGCTCGTCGACCCGCCGATCTGGAAGTTTCCAGCCCTGTCTATAAATATAAGAACCCACATTTTATTTCATTATTTTCCACAAAAAGGCAGATTATATATCTCTCTAGAACCCTCCAAAAATCCTCCCTCCATTTTCATAACAATCTATACCAAAAAGCCAAGATCAAAGCCAAGAATTAAGAGATTCAAATACTAGAAAGCCTATTAGGGTTTGTGAAGGGCAAGAATTTTTTTGGCATGCAAGTGGAGGATTTCATTCAAATGGAGTGGAGTAACTCAAGGCTTACTTCCAAGTGATTAAGGTAAGTTTTATTATTCTTCCATGCTATTTAAACTATTGAAGGGTTAAAAGACTTGAATTATGGAGAAAAGGGAACATGAGGTGCAAGTATGAAAATAAAGATATTTTTAAATCATGACTTGACTTGAATCATAGTTATTGATATGTAATGAGTGCAATCTTGCTTTGAATGGTGGTAAAGATGTTGTAGAGGCATTGTATGAGGATGGACACGAACGGTGCCATAGCTAGGGTTATAAAGGAGTGATAGGGAATGTTGGGATTGATAATGTCGAGCTTGATGAAATTGCGGATTAAGATATGGTGGTTGTTGTTGTGATATTGGGAATTATTATTATCATCATTATTATTATGTGGAGGAAGTTATCAAAATTAAGAAAGATGTTAACCGATTTTCGTTAGCTTTAGTTAAGCATAAGTATGTCTTCGATTATCGAATTTTGGTACGAATTTCCTTGAAGGTAGAAACGTGAGCATTGAAGAGAAGAATCCAAGTGATAGAGTAAGCGAATCATTAAGGTATGTAAGGCTAGTCCCTTCCTTCTAAGGCATGATTCTCATGAAATGAATTCCCTTTTTCTTCCATGACTTTCTTACATTCCGGGAAATATGAGTCAACATCATATAGAGATTCCAAAGCCTATGATATGACATTAATTATTATTGCTAGACCCACCTTATGATACTAGTTCCTTCAAGGTGAGGTACGATGATTATGATTTCCCGATAATAGAATCGGGGGTTCTCGACCTTACGTCACCCCGATATGGTTTTAGATTATCTTGAGACTCTAATGTATGTTTTATGATGAGTTTATGTAATGTATGCGATGATAGGATTCTACCGTGCCTAGACGGCCGGACATGTCACCGCTAATGCCGGCTGCAAAGGATTCTATCGTGCCTAGATGGCCGGACATGTCACCACTAATGTGGGCTGCATATGATTCTACCGCGCCTAGATGGCCGGACATGTCATCACTAATGCGGGCTGCTTGTGATTTTACCGTGCCTAGAGGGCTAGACATGACACCACTAGTGGGTGGCGTATGATGGTACCCGGACACAGGTAAATGAGGATTATATATGTAATAGGTTGATGTATGTGATATGTTTAAAATGCATTTACTCTTAAAGGCTAAGCAGGTTATGTTTTCACTTTATGTTTCAGGATTTCTTTATTATGCTAATTTTATTTAAGCCTTACATACTCAGTACAATGCTCGTACTAACGTCCTTTTCTTTGGACGCTGTATTCATGCCCACAGGTAGACAGGGAGGTGATCCAGACTTATAGGAGCTACCAGCAGACTTGAGAGCACTCCATTATTCCGGAGGTGCCATTGCTTATGATTTTGTGTATCTATATATATTGGGCACGCGGGGTCCTGTCCCGTCCATATGTCTAGCACTCTAGTAGAGGCTCGTAGATACGCATGTGTGGGTAGTATAGTCTCACAATCTTTCCCATATGCATATATGTATTATTTTGACAGCCAAAGGGCTTATGTATATATATAAGTAATTATGCTTCAAATGAAGATGGTTTCCCTATGATTATAAGTAGGTTATTAACGAATGATCACAGGATGAGTATGATTACGAGTAATATGATCGGTGCTCGGTGGTTAGCCTCGGGTACCCGTCATGGCCCTTAGTCGGGTCGTGACAAAATTATAGTATAGAAGTCATGCCTTTGAAAGAAGGGGAGTAGCCTTACATACCTTTATGTCTCCTTAACGATATCGACTAAGTGCTCTACTTCCGAGCTCACAATTCTACATACAAAAGGGTTCGTACTAAAATCAGACAATTGGAAGTATACTTAAGCTTAAACTAAAGCGACTAAGGGCCAGTGAAAATTGGGTCGCATTTTCTTTGTTTCGACAACTTCCCCCATACAATAAAACAACTCCCAAACTTCATAACAACACTCGTAATATCATAATACGTAAATTCCTTCGAGTTAGACATTATTCACTTTCAAAATCCTCCATAACCATAACTACAATGCAACATCATGTTCATCATTCACATAATACTTCCTCAACATCATTAGCATCATTCGTAACAAGATTATACTTATATTACACCATGAATCATAGCTCAAACTATCCTTCAACTCAGCATACCATTATTTGCATATTTAAGCTCATATTCCATTTTTTTCCGAATTCAAGTTCTTTAACTACTCAATACCATCAACAACATGAACAAACTGTAAAACTCACCTTTGATTATGTAGAAATGGTCTTTGGATGGAAATACTCCACTTGAGAAAAGCTCAACTTTAATACCCAAGAGATCCACAACTTCTATCAGCCCTAGGAAGCATCCACACCCTTGATTCTACCAATTCTTGATGTTTGATCTTTGACTCTTTCCTTGTATATGTGTTAGGGTGATATGGAGAGGGTTCTAGAGGTTTAGAGAATGTTGGAGAAGTGAGGAAATGAAGAAAATGAACTTTGGGTCCCTGTTTTATAAAATTAAAATTTTTCCCGTCGAGTGTTATACGGACACTTATACGGTTCATATAACATTATACGGTCCGTATAAGTGACCGTACTTCACCATCAGAGAAAACATCATTTCTGTTGGGTGTTATACGGACCCTTATTCAGACCGTATAAAGTTATATGGACCGTATAAGTGGTCGTATAACTCCATTTTTCCGAAATTATTTCTGTCGTTTCGTTCGATCTCCAATCCTTATAGTACCTTCTTAACACTTGTTTAACACTTCGTTAACAATCTAAGAAGCATTATAACTTTCCCTTCAGACATTATCAAATCAACATTAGCTCGATACTTTGCAACCCTTTTCCAAACACAACTTATGCTTTACACTCTTCAACGAACTTTCTTTTCTTTGCTTCGAACGTTTTTGAAATCTTAATTAGAACCGTTACGTAACTGTCACGCCCTGATTTTGCTAGGGCGTGATGGGCACCCGACCCCACATTCGGAGCCGAGCGAACCCACTGACTCTTATTACGTACACAACTTTCGGACTCTTAATCAGACAAAAATGACAAATACAGTAAATAATTCTGGAAATATCTTTGTAATGTACAAATCAATAGAATTTGTAATCATGCGGAATTTATGACATAATACAAATGACATGACGGCCGTGAAGCCGCCTACGGAACCGACATCCAGAACCATACACTCGTCCGCAAGTCTACATGCATGACCGTAACACATAGCATACACACGCTCGACTTGGCGGACTCCGAGCAAAAGGAGCTTGCCAACACCGCCGAAGCATCTTCTATAATGGTCCGTACTCCTGCGGGTGTACCGCGCGGCATGAAACGCAGCCCCCGACATCAGGCCGTACAAAAAATGTACTGAGTATGTAAAGCATATAGAC
>NW_026713108.1:0-29883 GCF_029784015.1 Lycium ferocissimum
ACATTAAAATAATTCTTGAAAATGACCTTGTCCTTATCTTACCATGACTTTCTCAAATTATCCGAATGCATGAAATACGGGATATAACAGTGGGTATAAAATGTCGGTTGTGTGGGCGGCTTCATCAGCCGACGTCTTGTACAGTGTTATGCATAAATTTTGTCAGATTACAGATTTAATTTGATTTGGTATATATTATGTTCTGGTATGATTAGAAAAAAAAAATGTGTGCGATAAAGGTCTGCGGGTTCGCTCGGCCTTAAATCGAGGTCGAGTGCCCATCACGTCCCTCGGAAATTGGGGCGTGACACTTACAAGATCCCGTAAGGTTAATCTAACATTCGAGGACGAATATTCTAAAGGGGGGGAGGATGTTATGTCCCGTATTTTGTACACGGGACAATTGGGTTTAACTATGATAAGTTAGAGACAAAACCATTCCGGATGCAAAGTCTGGATTTTTGACCTTCGATTTTATTTTTGAGTCATAAGTTGTTCATGAATTTGTTGGTATGGAACAATTAGGAAAAGTTGGGACCAAAATTGGAATTTATGAAAGTTGAAAATCATGCATTTTTCTCCTTGTCGTCGTGTAATGTGAGTTGTCCCACACAATTTGTGGACAATTTTAATTGGTCCAACACATGTGTGGGCCAAGGGACACATGTATGATTCATTAAGAGGCTTAAAAGATGACTACTACTTCATTTATTCATTTCAACACTTAGCAAAAAAATCAAGAAAGTTGAAGAACAACAAGCTTGCTCTCGCCAAGAGAGAAAAACCGAGGTCCAATTTTAGCCATCCAAAAATTATTTCTTTGATGCAAACCCACTAAGTTGAGGTCCCTAAGTAGCGGGGAAGCATTGTTCGGGTCATCCAACCATTCGTTGTGTCAATTGCAAACCCTGGGCAAAGTGTGGAGTTGAAGAAGAAAGGTAAGAATTGATTATGTTTTATGTGTTATAAAGGTCAGTATGCATGTTGTAGTATGTTAAAATGCATGAAAATCATGAACAGGTATGTTGTGTGGGTCGTGTGTATGGTGTGTTAGCCGTGCGAGGTGTGTGTATGTCGTGTGTCGAGGTGATGAATTGATCTTAGTTAGCATGTCAGGGTGATTGTTGTAGAGTGGAGAAATGAATTAGAATCATCTATATGTTGGTGGGAGGTGTTGGCCGAATGTAGGCCATTTATGTGACAAGAAATGAATTAATATCGCTTGATGTTTAGTCGTCGTCGTTATGAATTCTATGTTGGAAATGAATGTTTAATGACTCAAATTGATGTTGTACTTGTTGCGGATCGATTTGGAGTGTTATTGTACATTTAATGTAACTTGTATAATTATGAGTATGACATTGTTAGGAACGTGAATTGGGGATGCAAATCATGATTTGAAAATGAGGAATGTGTTAAAGGAGGTTCTCGGGTTTGGGGACCGATTTCGTGGCTTGGAGAAATTGTTGGATTGTTTGAAATGTTGTATGAATTGCTTGGAATGTCTTTAAATATTGTTGGTATGGGTTCGGGTTAGTATTTTGAATGTATAAGTTGGCGATGTTGGCTTGAAGGTAAGCCGTTGAATTGAATTTATGAATGTTGTTGAATGATGGAAAAGAGAGTTATTAATGTTATATTACCTTTCGGATTGATTATTGATGTTGCTAGGTTGGTTGTTGTTGTTGTTGATTTTGGCCGAGTTAAATTCTCGGGGTGGCCTATTTACAGGGGAAATGTCACCCAAATTTCTCAGAGAATTAAGGGAAATTGGAATTAAATGCCCAAATGTCTCTAGCTAATGTTTGGCATATTATGGCTTGTTTGTAGACCTTGGACAGCCCGAGACGTAGGTTGACTTATCTTGAGAGTGAGCTAGCTGGAGCGCGTACGAGGTATGTAAAGCTCCCTTCTTTCTTCTTTGGCATGCCGTAGTTACAAATAGGCTATGACACGAGCCTCGAGGAAATTCTATTCTCGCAATCCGAGCATGTTTATGACGCCTATTCGTTTCTTGGAAATTCTTATGTTGGTATGATGAAATATTGGCCTTTATGCCTTTGGAAATATTTGATTTTCAACTTTTGCACAAAAAGTTTGGCTTTTTAAAAGTTCCGTAACTACGAACGCCGTATCTTTCACGTAAAAGGTTTCGATTGCCTCGATATGCTCGTAGGTGATTGTATGATGTATGATAAGTATGTTTTTTTTTATAGGCGGCCCGACCGGGTCAACACCCGTCCGTGGGCCCCGCGACTCTCCTTTCTCGTAATCCGATGACTTGTGACAAAAAATATGATATGACTAATTTCCCGACTTTAAGTATGGTCATTTTACTTATCATTTGAGTCTATGATAACGATTTTATGCATATGGTTACTCACGACTCCGTTCGTGCATTCTCGTTATATCCTTCGCCGAGTCCCGGCCGGCTCCGTTGTCGTGCGCGCTTTGTTATACTCCTGTTAGCAGGCCGTGATTACGGATCACCGAGCCCTCGCTCAAGGGCCGGGTTCCCTCTTATATTTGGTGTTACGGCCGTGTGGGCGTTATGCCGTGTATGATATGTGACTTCCGGGATACGGAGATTTGAAACTTTCTTCGGTGTTATGCCGTGTTATGGCGCCATCGATAGGGCGGGCGACCATATTTTCAAAGGCCCTATGCATGATTCATATTTTTAAAGAAAACATTTTGATATTTTCTTTGAAATGCATTTATTTTCTGTACCTTATTTCGATTACGACTCGCATTTGTAGACACTACATTTTCTCGTTTTGCATACTCAAGACATATTTCGCATCGACCCCCTTTCTTCGGGGTCAAAGCTTCATGCCCGTGCAGTACGTTACGCTTGGTGATCCACCAGCCTAGGACACCCTCTTTCAATTTGGAGTGCTCCCTTATTCCGAGAGTCACATTTTGGTATATATTCGTTCGTTGCATTTATATATTTTTGTTCAGTGGGTACAAGGGGCCCCGTCCCGTCATATGATTCCTTCGTTTGTCTCGTTTAGAGGTCCGTGGACATGTATGTGGTTATTTATTCGCATGTGCTTGTGTTTGTATGATAATGCTCGGCGATCCCATTCGCCGTGGCAGCCTCGTCGCTTGCATTGGTATATGTTTTGGTCACAGGCTATCGGATAGCCTCCCCCGGCTTTGATATATGTACAATGGTTGTGTTTGAGATGTGTTTGCATGCTTTGATATAATCCGAGACGCGCTTGATATTTGTGTCTGTATAAGCCATCTGTTTGCGACTCGAATTTGTGATTGTGTTTGGGTGCCCAATTTGGGCACTAGTCACGACCTACGGGGTTGGGTCGTGACACAAACTATAACCATACAATTTTTATAAACTCGACTAGCTACAACAGGGTCACCAACGGGTGTAAATACTTCAAAAGGTTTAATCGACTCAGGTTTCACCCCAATTCAGCTAGCAATATAAGGAGTAATATATGATAGTGTAGACCTTGGATCAATCAATAGATATACATCATAAGAAGATGCTGATAATATACCTGTAACTACATCGAGTGAAGACTCGATATCTTAGTGCCCTGCTAATGCATAAATATGGTTTTGAGGGCCGCTCGAGTTGGATGGTCCCCCTCTACCACTTTCACGGCTTGCTGGTGTTCGGAACTCGCTTCTCACAGGCACACTAATGATGAAGAACCAGCCGCCGATCCCGCTGGCCGAACCATACCTCTCCACCTCTCGACCGACAATCACGCATCATATGACCCGTTCGTCCGTCAGCCCAACAAGCATTTGTACCCAGGCGATTAACGTTCCTCGAATGTAGCATACCACATTGAGTGCACTGTGGCAAGGGTGCTCTAATCTGATCAGAGTCACCCGTGTAGTGAGAACCCTCTGGAACTTTGACCTTGTCTAGAATAAATAGGGTGAGCAACCCTCTTTCCTGCAAACGGCAGAGGTGCACTAGCTGCTGAATAACCAGAGCGTCTGGAATACCGCTGCCTCTGACTGCCGCCAAACTCACTTACAGCACCTGAAGATCTGGCCCTTTTACTATGACCCCTATCATAATCACGCTCACTCCTTAGCTGTTGCTGTCGTTCTTCCAGGTTCTGAGCATGGGCCTGAATACGAGAAATATTCATACCCTCCTGAAGTGAGGCCGTCAAACATTCATCAGCCAAATGTGGCCCCAAACCATTCACAAACTGGTGGACTCTATCTCCCATATCAGCGACTATAGCTGGAGCATACTTGGCCAAGGAATTAAAATAAAGATTATATTCCCCGGCACTCATATTCCCTTGTCTGAGGTTTAGGAATCTATCAACTCTGGTCTGTCATACCTCTGGCCGCAAATAGTGTCGGAGAAAAGCATCTATAAAATCTTGCCATACCGGTGGAGGCGCATTTGGCCCTATAGAAGATATCCAGGTAGCATACCAATGGACAGCTATATCTCGCAATCTATAAGAGGCCAACTCTACTGACTCCACATTTGAAGCATGCATTACCAGCAATGTCCTCAATATCTCATCTATGAATTTTTGTGGGTCCTCGTCCGGTTTTCTCCCAAAGAATTTTGGAGGGTCCAAGCAAATTAAATCACACACTCTGGCACTGATGGCTCTGTCACCATGACCCGCACCTTACCGCTGAGCCTGAGCGGCTACAAACTGGGTCAGCTGTTGAATGGCCTTCCTCATCCCCTGTCCTGAGGCATCTGGTGGAGGGGCTGGAGGTGCTGGAGCTGGAGCTGAGGCTCCTCTATGCTGCTCTGGAGTGGGTGCAATATGAGAAGACCGAGATGGAATCTATTTTTGAGACTCGCGCTCCTCTAAATCAGTAGGTGGTACCCGCTCAGTCCTCCTGCCTGCCACTGTCTTACCCTTCTGAGATACTGTAGCTTTTCTCTTCACCAAAGATCGCTGAAATCACAACACACAATTAGAAAAAAGGGAAATCTTATAACACGGCTCTATCGCACGATTTAAGAGGAAAAAGAAAGGTCAATCATTCCAAAATGCCCCGTAGCCTCCTGTTTATAAGCGTGGCATGCTTCACATCGATAAACAAGACTCTAACAGACACAACTCGTAGACACACCCTAGGACGAACCTGGCTCTGATACCACTTCTGTCACGACCCAACCGGAGGGCCATGAGGGGTACCCGGAGTTGACCTGCCGAGCACCTCCTAACATACTTCTCATATTCATACCTAGGTGGCTCACATGGCTAACTCATACATATCATAATCCATAAGGGCATAAGCTCCAAGATAAAACACGTCTACATAAACTATGTCATATGTACAAGCCGACAAGGCTGTCAAAATGATATACAAGATAGGAACCAATGGGGCTACTGAACATCTAGCCATGCACATCTATCTACGAGCCTCTACAAAGAGTACAAAAATCATAAAGACGGTACAGGACCCCGCCGTGCCCATATGTACACAAAAGGATAATACTGCTAGACTACAGCTCTGAAGCAAATTGAGCATTCCTGAGAAGTTGCCGATGAAGCTCTTAAGGGCCTGATCCGTGTCCTTGCCTACCTGCGGGCATGAACACAGTGTCCACAAGTAAAAGGACGTCAGTACGAATAATGTACTGAGTACGCAAGGCATGAATAACAACATAATAAAGATATGTAAAGTAACATGAGATAAGAGAGGTAACCTGTACATCTGGATGCCTCTTTAGGCGGATGTCATGCATGCTTAGCTTTTAAAAGAAACATTTTTCATACATAAATACATACATACATATATATATATATATATATATATATATATATATATATATATATATATATATATTGTTGCGAAACGTGCAGTTGGATCCATATATCATATCATCCCGCATCCGGCGTAACATCATAATCTGCCTATTGCAGTAGTGTGCACATCTACGTGCCTGCCGGCCCACTATAG
Organism: Lycium ferocissimum; assembly: GCF_029784015.1. Lineage (NCBI taxonomy): Eukaryota > Viridiplantae > Streptophyta > Magnoliopsida > Solanales > Solanaceae > Lycium > Lycium ferocissimum. Next base: position 5,932 of record NW_026713108.1, read on the forward strand.
TGCGGCGCGGTGTGAGAAAATACATACATATATATAAAGCATGCTTGAGAGCCCAAATAAAAGCTATGACTTTATCGGAGTGACGTAAGTTCAGTAAACCTCCGATTATCATTATAGATCTATTATCGTCAACATATCTCACCTTGAAGGAATCCATAATCATGAGATGAGATCAATGTCAAAGGTCAATAATCATGAGATGTAAACAAGATCAATAATCATAAGATAAGATCAATAATAAATAATCATTAAACAATGGTCAATAATATCGTAACATCATCAAGAACATATGCTTCTAATATTTCTTAGAGAGGAATCATTATGGACATGCTTTGTGTAAGCTCGAAGCAATGAAATCATGCCTTAAGAAATAAAGGGACAGCCTTAACATACCTTTGCATCTCCTTAACTATCTAGCGTTCTCTCCCCAAGTTCGCAAGTCTACATTCAAAAGGAGAAGTTCTAGAATTAGGTCTTGAAAATACTTATAAGCTCAAACTAGAGTAATTAGTTGCTAACGGAATGTGGGTAGCACTTCTCCTATTTTATTAACTTCCACCAATTTCTAATTCAACTCCTATCAACAATAACAGCATCAACAGCTCCATAATTAGGAGGTTATATACAATTTATGCGTAAAACAATCCAAAACTTCTATCCAAGTTTCATTCACAACCAATAATTACAACACCATGTCCCATACTCTTTCCTACCACAATTTCCTTCATTTTTATGACTTACTAATCTCCAAATCAACTCAATATAGGATATAAAGAGAGAACATACCTCAACCTTGAAGAACCCTAGCTCTCCAACTTTGTTTCAACCCAAAACCACCATAAAAATTAATCTTAAGAGCAAAGATCATCATCACCCATGGACTAGCTTAGGGTTTCAAAGCTTGATTCTTACTTGAATTTAGCTTAGGTTATGTATGGATGAGTAGAGAGTGTAGAGAGAACTTGAAGGATCTAGAAAGGTCGGATTTTTGGTGAAAAATAATGTTCCAAGTCGTGGGCCTTTTATTTATAGGAGAGAGAAAAAATTTCCACCGCCTGCGGTTCGACGGTAGGGTCGACGGTCCATCGACTTGTCACTATCGACCTGCGGGAGCCTCTGAATCTCTCAGAGTTTTTTGATGGGAAGGTCGACGATCTGTCGACCAGTCGACAGTCCATCGACTTGACCATCTAATTACTCTATTGCAGAACTCAAATTTTCTGGTTTATTCCGCCTCCAATCTTCCGATACTTGGTGTACACAACTTAAACTTCCGCATATTTAGAATAATTAAATAGAGTCTTTTGTAACCTTGACAAACATCCCTCTACTAACTTAGCTCTTAACTTCTATAAAGTACGGCTATCTTTGCCCCGATTGTAAATATTCCTCCTTTTTCTTCTTTACATAGAACTCGTTTTTAGGTAGGTCTATTTTAGACTACAAGTACGTGTCATGAATGCAGGCGTATTTTGTGCAATTACAAAACTCATCCAATGTCCATCACAAATAATCTTTTCAAAACATCACTTACTCCTTCATTAGCTATTCAACCTTGTATTACTAACTCAATAATCGATAATAATAAATATTTTTTTCCTAACCTTTTCTTATATATATCTTCAACACATACATATATCATTATACCTCTGTATAACATCCTTGCCAATATACGCTTATGATAAGAAGTCTATTAGCTTTGAGACATATATCATTCTTTTACCTCTAACCAATCATATATTTTTTTATATTCAAAACAATAACTATCCCTTCGAGAATCATGCATTCCATATCCTACCCCTTTGAGACATTAAGCACCATCATCCTTATAACCAATGTCCATCGTAAATCATTGGCATATTTATCAAGGGTTATATTTAAACACATATGTATCCTTTCGACGTCATAACATCCCATCTTCATATCGATGTCTCTTCATAAAATAGCTATTGACAATCTTTTGCTATTGTCCTTAAAAATCCCCTCAAACTTCTCTTTAATAATAACCTTATCGTATTGTATATTATATATCTATACCATCCTCAAGCATTAATACAACACTAATTGTACCCGGCATTGGAATATTACAAAACATAAGACAATATTATTTGAAATTCAATGGATATAATTTCTTCGTCGAACCATGTCTTATATATACTTTTTTCCTGTCTAATCATACCATTTCCATGTTACTAGTCTCACTCTTAACCTATCGTATTGTTATATCTCGCATTTTGTACGTTGGAATATTGTAAGACAATATTTCTCCGGTTTTGTTTTATGGGTCGCTTGTAAATGGAATATCGAGGGCAAATGTGGAATTTAGAAGTTTCTATTAGTTCATGAATTTTGGAAAAGCCAATGTGGCCGTGGGTCCCACTTGTGCCTTGGCCACTTGTTGCAAGCCATGCAATAAAACATGTGTTCATCTTATGCTTTGGTGGCCAAAACATATTGTGGACAAAGATGACAAGGCAAGAATTCATCTTTTGTCATTTGGAAAACTCTAGAAATTTGAAGAAATTTGGAGGGAAAGAAAAAAAAAAAAAGAGGAAAAGAGAGAGAGCATGGCCGGCCATGTGCTTGGCCATGTGCATGGTCATGTGCCACATTAATATATATATGGAGGGATGATCAAAGAAGGCAAGCTTTCATCATTTTAAGTTCTAGAGAAATCAAGAGAAAGAAAAAGAAAGAAAAGAGAGAAGAGGAGTTCGGCCAAGTTCGATCGAACAGGGAGCTTGGAGAGTGGTCATGAAAAATAATTTTCCCCCATATTTTCAACTAAATGGAAGGTCCTCTATCATGTGGAGGAGTTGTTGGAAGAAGTAGATCATTTGTCTTGCCATATACAATTTAGCCGAGAGTGAAGAAGGCAAGAGGAAAAGGTATGGTTCAATTCTCTTTTACATGTTTTGTGGATGTTTTGGACGTGTTATAATGCATGGAAATGGATGAAAATCATGAAAGGTTGTATATTGGTATGTGTGGCCGTGAGTGAGAGTGTTTGTATACAAGGAGTGATTGAATCTACTTGGTATTTTAGTTGTGGTTATGGATGGTTTGTATACGTTATGATGTGTAGAAATGGATGAAATTCATAAAGTTGTGTGTGATTGGTGTAGTGGCCGAATGGTGGCTGTTTTGTGTGGAAAAGATGAACAAATTTCATTTAGTATTTTGCCTGTCGTGGTTGTGAATGTCATGACGTAAAATGAATGTTTGATGACTCATGTTGAAGTTGTGGTGTTGCGGGCTGTTTTGGAAATTAATATGACTTTAATATAGTTTCTTCTGTTGATGGAAATAATGTTGCTAACTTGTGGAAGTGTTGATATAGTTTATGAATTCGGAAGAGAGAAATGTATTGTGGTTGTTCTTATGGCATTTGGAAGTTTCGGGTGAAGTAAGACATGGGTTGGATTGTCTTGAATATTTGTGAATGGATTATTGATGTTGTAAATATGATTGTTGGTTTGGTTGTTGTGATTTGGCCGAGTTGAATTCTCGGGGGTGTTAGATTTATAGGGGAGATGCTGCTGAAATTTCTGTAGACAAGTGATGGTTTGTAATTGAATTCTTCAATGCTTATGACTAATGGTTGACGCGTAATGACATTATTGTAGATCATGAGAAGTCGAGACTCAAGTTTGGATTAGTTCAGAGGGCGGCCAAGGTATGTAAAGCTCACCTCTCTTTCTTTGGCATGTCTTAGTATGAATAGGCTATGATATGATCCCCGAGGTAACTCTACTCCCGCGATCCGAGCATGTCCGTGATTCTTATTTGTTTCTTGATATCCGTATGTATAATGTAGTCAAATTGTGGTCCTTATGCTTTTGTATGATTAAAAATGAATATACATGGAAAGATTTGTTCATAAAAGAGTTTGAAACTACGAACGTCCGTAACTTCCATAGGAAGGCTCGGATCGCTTCGATATGTCCGTAGGAGGATCTGTAGCGTATTAAGATTATAATGTTCCAAGGCGGGCTCGGATCGGTGGATACTTGTCCGTGGGCCCACAAGACATTCTGTTGGGTAGTTCTGATGACTTGCTAAAAGAACCTAATAAAGTCAACAATCTGACCCCCGTATGTGATTACTTATTTATCTGTTAAGTCTGAAATAAGAATTCGCATATATATGATTCTGATACATGATTATGACGCCTAAAGTTCTATTTGATAAGCCCCGGATGATATCTGGAAGAGATTTGATTTGGTCAATGCCATCGGTTTGTAAATGATAATTTGTCTGAATATTCTGGTAAGTCTGTGTAAATGTATGAAATGAAAATCCGTATGTATATGATTTTGATACGTAACTAAGATGGATAAAGTTTTATTTGATATGTTTCCGAGTAACGTTCGGAAGGAACTTGATCTGACTATTGCTTTGGCTTGTAAATGATAATTCGTTTGATTATTCTATGGAATTTGTATGAATGTTTGAATGGCATATAGATCCCACGATTAAACGCTCGTGCATATTTTTGTTATTCCCCTTCGCCGAGTCCGGGCCGGTACTATCGTGCGCACAATGCGAAGTATGATGAGCTTCTGAAGTATGATGAGCGACTAATATTATGGTGTTATGATGTGTCCGGTACGCCGAGCCCCTTTTGGCCTGGTACCGTGGTTATATGATATGATGTGTGACGGAGATGCGGGAGATGTGAAAACTTCGAAGTATGATGAGTTGTGGCGCCCAAAGGCGAGGGAGGGCGACCACGTTCCGTCCGCCGGGTCCATTATGGGCCGCATGGGGTATGATATGATAATCGATGATACGATGACGTGTTGACTTGATAATGTGATGATATGATAATATAATGAGTCCGTTACGATGACATGATAGTCGATGCTATGATAATCGATGACATGATAATACGATGATACGATAATACGATGATTCTCGCTTAATGTGATAATTTGATAATCGACAATTACACAATGTGATGATATGACATATATATGTATTATAAATATGATCTATTGGTTTCGGAGCGGGGGTGGGGCAAACCCAATGGTGGGGCAAACCCGGTAGCGAGGCAAAATTTCCAGCTGTTAGTTTAGGCGGATCCCACATTGGTTTAGGCGAATCACATTGGTTTAGGCGAATCCCACATCGGTTAATGTCGGCTACTACGATATGTTTTACTTTCCAAAATTATGAAACGAAAGGTTTTTCAAAGAAAGCTAAGTATTTTGAGCATTCGATTGTTATATACTGTCTTTGTTACCTCTTATGCACTACACGTAATACGGATACACGTACTTCGGTATTCGATTATGATGCACAATTTACTGTACTCCTCATTTCGGTTATGATCTCGTTTCCTGTGTTCCATGCTTTACATACTCAGGCATATTACGTCACCCCCTTTTTTTCGGGGGGGCTGCGTTTCATGCGCGCGAGTACACCAATTATTTGAAGATATTAGTAGAAACGTTCCGGCGGGATTGGCGAGCTCTATTTTCTCCGAGTCTTTGCCCGAGTTAGATTATTATGTTATGGTATCATGTTACGTATTTAGAGACTTTGCGAACGGTGTCGTGGGTATAAGATATCGATTATGTAAGCGGCTATGTAAAACGAAACGTATTATTATGTGTTGTATTATAAGTTTCATATGTTACAAGTTTTGTTTGATTTGAACAGATGAAAAGCATGTTTGATTTTTCCAAAAAACTTTCATTATGTATTATGTTTTGGCTAAGGGCCCAGTATGATTCCGAGTATTACAATAGTCAGAGGGTTCGCTCGGCCCTCGGTAAGGGTCGGGTGCCCATCACACCCTATCGGAAATTAGGGTGTGACACGTATGACCACAAATTCCATTCAAGGTTACTCTTTAATATTACTCCTTTCCTTTTCCTTAATATAATCATTGGGGTTTTACGACTTATCGTAGTTGCATAACATAAAACATTTCAAAATCATACTTGCTTAATTTTAATATGTTATCAAAGCGACAAATATACCTTCCATTATTGGTTGCTCTGGTCCTGAAACTCCGACGGATGTGGGAATTCCCATGGCCCTACTCTAGAACCTTGTTCTGGCATGAATCGCTCTAACATGGGTTGGGAAAATTCCTTTTCCAGTTGTACCTCTATCGGTTGTTCACCGCCACTGAACTTCTACAAATTTGTACAGCAACTAAACTAACACAATACGTCCGGCCACCACCTTCATTTGAACAATGCTCCGAAGATGTCATCAAGTCTTAGTTAATAGGGTCCTCCGGCTACAAACTCCTCAGTTTCTCGGAAGGCCCTGAACTCTATGCTGGTCTACTATAATATAAAGCTTAGGGATCAACTCCCAGCATTGGCCGTTCCCTTCCTTGGTCATCTATGGCCAAAGGTGAAACTGGCAACATCGGAGCTTTTCCTGGCTCCTCTACACTTATCAAAGTCGATGATACCTGTAGCGCTGATTCATCCTGAATCAACTAAGGGCCTGTTTCCATAGAAGACGTGATCTCAGATGGGTCCATCTTAATTGAGGGTACATCCTCACTTGGGTCCTCCTCCATAGAGTAACTTAATCCTCCCCTTGTCATCATTGCAATCCTCGAATCGCCTGTAGTTTTTTCTGAAGAAGTCGTTATCAAAAGGTAAAACAACAGAGGTTAGGGTTGAAGATTTTACACCCTATGACTCAGCTCTATAGCACGATCTAGAAAACAAAGAAGGGTAACCATCCTAAATGCCCTGTAGCCTCCTGTTTATAAGTGTGCCATGCAACACACCCTTAAATAAGACGACCCAATCTGGAGGGCCATGACGGGCACCCGGTCTTACTTACAGAGTACCACTGGACATGCATCCATAACGTAATCAAAAGCATAAGTGGGCCATTAGGGCTATGATGAGGTAGTCCGCTAACTACATAACAAGCTGGACATACCAGTCGAGCCGACAAGGCTGTCATACACATCTATGTAATAGTACATAAGTCGACAAGGCCATAAAATGTCTAACTTTACATAACTGTCTGCAAGCCTCTACTGGAATACATGACATAACGTGGTCGGGACAGGGCCCCACCATACCTATGCATATGTATATGTAACCATGCTGACTCACAAAGAAACTTCGGAATAAGTGGAGTGAAACGAAACTGTCTACTGAGCCGACATCCTACTAGGAGAGCCGTCCAGTATATCGAGACCTGCGGGCATGAAGCGCAGCGTCCCCAGGCAAAAGGGACGTTAGTACAAACAAAGTACAAAGTATGTAAAGAATGAAAGTAACATAGTAATGGCGTGAAGGTAACATGAGATAAAAGAGAAACAACCTGTTCATCTGAACGCCTCTGAAGGCGGATGACACACACGCTTTCCTTTTTAAAAAAACTTTTTCATACATATCTATAAGTAATACCATCATCATACCGTACCCCGCCACAATAAGGCTCGGTGTCATCATACCCGGCCATAATAGGCTCGGTGTTACCATACCCAACTGCAGTGGTGTGCACAATAGGTGTCGTACCTGACCGACTATAGCGTGGTTCGGTGTCAGAAAATAGCTACATATATATATATATAAAGTATGCATGAGATCTCAAAGAAACATTACGACTCTTTCAAAGTGATGAAAGGTTGGTATACCACCGATTACCATTATGGGTCTAACATCATCGAAATATCTCATTATGGATCTAACATCGTCGAATATCTCATTATGGATCTAACATCGTCGAAATATCTCATCTTGAAGGAATCAATGACCATAAGATGAGATCATCAACCATAAACAAGATCAATAATCATGAGATAAAGTCAATAATCATGAGACAATATCAATAAAATCATAAGAGGATCAAGAACATAAGCTTCCATTATTTCCAAGAGTGGAGTCATTATGGATATCATTCGTATAGGTTTGTATTAGTAAGATCATGCCTTAACATACCTCAAGTCGTCCAAGCAATCCAACAATCGAGCTATTTACAACTAGCACGCATATCCTATAACAAAGAATACATATGCAAACTTAGATGGAGCTAGTATATCACATTTATCAATGATAACTTGGTTCTAAAATTAAACGTGCCCATACTCTCCATCACATCTACATATACAACAACCCACAATAATAACAACAAGCTTACAAAAGTCTTTAAATACTCCTTTCACTGTCCATGCAAAGAATATGCACTAAACAACCCAAAGTATACCAATATACAATAACAATATACACTTTCTTTCTTTCCAATCAAGGAGCATAATCTCATCAACACATCAACAACATTAAATGCTACTCATACACATGGAAATTAGCTCAACAACACAACCACAACATGCTCAAAACAACCCATGAATTCAACATAGTTCCTAACTCATGTTTGGACTTCTCTTCACATTTTCTTCCCCCAATCAAGTTGCATAATCACCAAACAATATCAAGAACACATAATAGAGGTGAAACCATACCTTAATCATGCAAGAAACAAGCTCTGGATCAAATTACTCCACTAGGAAACCTCCAACTTCAACACCTATTACACCTCAAAAATTCCATATGTGTTGCCTTGTGGATAGGCTAAGGTGATTATGGAACCCTTATGAGATTAAGGGAAGTATTAGACAGCTTAAGGTTCTTACTATAAGATTTCAAAGTCATACGAATATGTGAAGTTCAGTTTGTTAAAGGGAGCGATATGTAAGTCGTGTTCGGAAAGGTTTCCGCTATAATTGAGTTAATGTTTATTTAAAAATATCTTAAGGGGATGCTATAGGGCCTATTGCATGGTTAATGAAGTGTTATATAAGTGTCAGGAAGGTTCCACGAGGATTGGAAGTCAAACGAATTGACGAGAATGAAACTCAAATTTTTCCAGTTGTACGACCATTTGTACGGACCGTATAAATTATACGGCCCGTATAATGGTCCGTTGGTTTTGTCCAGAGAAGGGTGATCCCTGGTATGATTATACGGTCCAATTATACAGACCGTATAAATTATACGGCCCGTATAATAGGCCGTATAATCGGGTCGAGTCAGATTTTATTTTATAAAGAGGAACGACTGTTATATCCCGTATTTTATACATTGGGACAATCCAAGCTAACCATGATAAGTTAAGGACAAGACTATTCCGGGATACGAGGTAGAGACTTTTAACCACGATTTTGTTTTAAGGCATAAGTTGCCTATGATTTTATTGGTATGGAATATTAAGGAAAATTTGGGGTTAAAAGTTAATTTTGGAAAGTTGACAATTCATGTAATAAAAAGGCCAAGTTGGCCGTGTGGTGTAGTGTGGGGCACCACCCATGGCTTGGCTAATTTTAATTCGTCCAAGCCATGTGTGGGCCATGGTACACATGGATGCATCATATATGTAATTGGAAAGATGACTAATTAAATCATATTCATCATCTTCACCCTTAGAAGTTTATAGAAACTTGGAGAAAAAAAAAAAGAAAGAAGAGAGAGGAGCTATTCGGCCATGGGAGCAAAAATTGAAGCCCTCAAATCTTGATCAAAAAAATATCTTCTTCTAGCAATTCCAACCATTGAAGGGTCCTTGTTAACGTAGAGTTATTGTTGGAACAAACAAACCACTCGTTTTTATCATTTGCAACCCTAGCCAACTTGTGGAGTTAAGAAGAAAAGGTAAGGTTTAATCCTCTTTTTCATATGTTATGGATGGTTTGTACATGTTGTAGTGTGTAGAAATGGATGAAAATCATGAATTTTGTATGGGGTGGTGGTGGCCGAATATAGCCTCCCTTGTGTGGTTAAGAATGAACTAATTTTATTTAGTATTTTGGTTGTTGTTGTTGTGGATTCCATGTTGAAAATGAAGGTTTAATGATTCAAGTGAAGTTATAGTCGTTTGTGGCTTGTTATAGAAGTTAATGGAATTTTAAGGTAGTTTCTTGTATTCATGAGAATAATGTTATTAACGTGTGGATTGTTGGTGTAGTTCATGAATTTGGAAGAAAGAAATGTGTTGTTGTTGTTCCTATTGAAATGGGAGGATTTCGGGTGGAATATGTGTTGGTTGGGTTATTTTGAATATTGTGCGGATTGCTTGAAATGTTCTTGAATCTTGTTTGAACGATCTCGGATTAGTACTTGAAAATGTGAGCGTTGATGTTGGCTTGATTGTATGTAGTTGAATTGAATGTAAGTGAATGTCATTGCATTATGTGGAAGAGGGTTGTTAACGTTAGAATGCGTTTGAATTAATTGTTGATGTTGTTAGAATGGTTGTTGGTATTGTTGTTAATGATTTGGCCGAGTTGAATTCTCGGGGTTGTTGAATTTACATGGGAAATGCTGCCCAAATTTCTGTAGATTAAGTGCTAGTTTGGGATCGAATCCCTAAGTATCTATGACTAATGTTTAGTATCAAACGACGTTATTGTAGATCTTGGGGAGCCCGAGACTTGAGTTTGGATTAGCTTAGGAAGCGGACGAGGTATGTAAAGCTTACTCTTTCTTTCTTTTGGCATGTCTTAGTCGCAAGTAGGCTATGATACGAGCCTCGGGGTAACTCTATTCTTACGATCCGAGCATGTCTACGATTCTTATTTCCTTCTTGATGTTAACATTCTTGATATAGTCAAGTTATGATTCTTATGTCTTTTGCATAATTGGATAGTAAGTGTTGCATAAAGAATGTTGTTCTTAAAAGATTCCGTAACTACGAACGACCGTAACTTTCATAGACGGGCTCGGATCGCTTCGAAACGTTCGTAGAAGATCTTATAATGAATAATGTCTCTAACTTTCATAGGCGGGCTCGGATTGGTATCTCCGTGGGCCCCCGAGACTTTTCTATGTTTGGTTCTAACGGCATTTTGAAATACGTAGCATGACTATTGTTGATACTTGAGCTTTGGTTTCTCATGACTATCGTTTGATATTCGAGCGTTGATTTGTCTACTTATCTGTCGGGTCTTAAAGATGATTTATGTGCATATGGTTTCTCACTACTCTGCTCGTGCAAAGCTCAATATGTCTTTCACTGAGTCCCGGGCCAGGACACGCATTCGTGCAACTTCACTGCATTATTCACCGAGTCCCTCACTAGAGGGCCGGGACACGCTATATATATATATGTATATGATGATGTGATGATATGGGGATGGCGGCCAGGATGGCATATGATGACTACATTCACCGAGTCCCTCACTAGAGGGCCGGGACACGCTATATGTACATGTATATGATGATTTTACTTACCGAGTCCCTCACTAGAGGGCCGGGACACGTTATGCATGCATTTGTACATGATGTTTATTTTCTTATGTCACTCAGTCTCATAATAGGCTGGGTAAGTTTTTGACATGCATGATTTATATTTCAAAGACAAGCCTTATGGTTTTCTCGTTATCGTACTAATTTTCTACACTCCTTATTTTCGTATGACCTTGGTTACTGTGCTTCATGCTTTACATGCTCAGTACATATTCCCATCGACCCTTTCTTCGGGCCGCGTTTCATGCCCGCAGTACGGACGATCGGTTGGTGACCCGCCGCCCAGGATACCGATTCTCGCTACTTTGGAGCGCTCACTTGTCCGAGCCCATATTTTGGTAACATTCCTCGTTGTATATGTGTATGTTTAGTCGGGGTTATGGCGGGCCACGTCCGGGTCATATGATTGTTGTGACTTGGAGGTACGTAGGCATATATGTGGGTTGTGACTTGTTCGTTCGTTTGTGTTCGTGTGATTTGTGCTTTGGGCGGTCCCACCCGCCATAGGCGACCTTGTCGTACGTATATATGTTTTGACATGTTATGTATACTATGACCGGCTTGCCGGCTTCGTACGTATATATGTTTATATGCGACAGGTCGAGACGACGTTTGGCTTTTGTATATGTATAAGTTGTTTGTATGTTAATTCGGGTTAATGGGTGTGTACGGGTGCCCAGCTCGGGCACTAATCACGGCCCACGGGGTTGGGTCGTGACAAAAGTGGTATCAGAGCAGTTCGTCCTCGGGTGTCTTATAGCACCGTATCTAGTACGGTCTTGTTTATCGGTGTGTGTGCCACATCTATAAACGAGGAGGCTACGAGACATTTAGGATGTTATCTTTCCTTCTGATCCTAGATTGTGCGATAGAGCTGTATTATCAGGATAATTCCTCCCTAACGACTTGTTATGTTTTCAGCGATGCCTCTAAAGAAGGCGATAGGCGCCCGGAAAGGGCAAGTCGGCCGGCGAGGAGAGACTAGCCGAGTGCCCGAGAGTTACCGGGGCCCGTACTCGGCCGTGCTCGAGGTTGTGCCCCCGTCGGCCCGGTTCCCGCTACACCGCCACTATCGAGGGACTTGGAGCGACGGCGGCGAGTCGGGGGCGGCTCCACCTCCGGCTCCCCGGCCGGGGGGGCGGAGGGACGGGGCTATGAGAGATGAGGTCCGATTCTTGCGACCGAGGTTGGTGGCGGGGCAGGTCCACAGGCACGGAGTAGGGGGTGATCACTCGGACAGACACGATAGTTTGAGGGCCCGTGATTTCCTGACTTGTAATCCTCCAGATTTCTTTGGGACAAAGCCCGAGGAGGATCCCCAGGAGTTTATTAGACAGATGTAGCGTACGTTGCAGCTCATTAAGGCTTCGAGGCCGAGTCCGTCGGTGGCTTCATATCGGTTACACGATGTAGCTGCTAATTGGTATGAGTCCTGGGAGTTGTCTAGGGGCGAGGGTGCTCCTCCATCTGTGTGGGATGAGTTTACGGAGGCCTTTCTTGGCTATTTTCTACCTCCGGAGATGAGGCGAGCCAGAGTTGATAGATTCCTACGTACGGCAGAATGGCAGGAGCGTCCGGGAGTATAGTCTGGAGTTTGATTCATTGGCTAGATATGCCCCCACTATTGTAGCCGATATGACCGACGGGATGCATCGATATGTGATGAGGGGCTACTGGATCGTTACTTGATTGATAGTCGTTCGTGATGGCTTCTCGGCCTTCGGTATGAATATTGCGCGGGTACGGGCGCACGCCCGGGTATGGAGAATAGACACGAGGGGCGTCGGCCGACGAGATCATGGGGCCAGCCCAAGAGGGCTCGATCGACTGGTTATTCTGGGGAGTTTCGAGGCGGGCAGCCTCAGCAGTACACGAGGTATCCTTCTCAGCCAGCGCGGAACGCACCCCCGCGGTTCCTGGGTAGGAGATTTGACAGCACAGTGTCACACCCCAATCTTGATCAGGGTGTGATCGGCACCCGACCCCACGTTCGGAGCCGAGCGAACCCACGGACTCATTTTACGCACATAATCTCCTTGGTACTTTTAAATTAAATACAAATGAAATTCATAATAAATATCTCCAAAATATTCTTATCATTTTTTTTCTCAAACTAAATAAAATCGCAAACATAGGAAAATTATCTCATTGCGCAAAAAATAACACATCGGGCCGATGGAGCCGTCAGGCACAGACATTCTAGCACCCACGACTGTGCCCCCGCAAAGTCTCTAACATAACTCAGAAATCATAACACACAAATATAGACTCGGCAACGCTCCGGGAAAAACTGGAGTTCGCCAATCTCGCTGGATCATCTTCTGACAAAGCTTCTGCTAATCTGGGTGTACCTGCGCGGCATGAAACGCAGCCCCCGAAGAAAGGGGGTCAGTACGGAATGTGTTATATCTCGCATTTTGCACGTCGGAATATTTTTAAGTTGGTTGCGAAGAATTATGGACAAGGTTATCTCTCGACGTTGTTTTACGACGAATGGTTTAGGATTTGGTTGAAAGGAAGCATTAAGGAAGAATTTGGGATTAAGAATGCATTATGGAAAAATTTAAAAACTTCATGAAATGAGAGTAAGGTGGGCCATGGCCATGTGGAGGCTTGATATATATATACATGTGGAATTAGATGACTTGTTAAGTCATTTTCATTAAGTTCATCTTTTAGGAAATTCTAGAAATTTGAAGAATTTGGAGGGAATGGAACAAAAAAAAAGAGAAAAGATGACAAGGTGGCCGGCCATGTGCATGGCATGTGCCACCACTTATATATATATGGTTAAGTCTTGAATTGGAAGACAAGTTCATCATTTATCATCTAGAAATTTCAAGAGAAAAGAGGAAAAAAAAAAAGAAGGACAAGGACGGCAATAAAGGGGCGAACCGAAATCAAATTTCCCATGGAGATGGTCAAGAAAAATCTGTTTTCATGCTTTTACACTAATTAGAAGGTCCTCTCTATCTTGTGGACTAGTTGTTGGAAGGAAGAAACTACTTGTTTTGAAGAAAGGCAAGTCTAGCCGAGAAAGGGAGAAGGTGAAAAAAGGTATGATTCAATCTTATTTCTCGTATGTTATAGATGATTGTGTATATTGTGGAGGGTGTAGATGAATAAAATTCATGAGGTGGTAGTAAGTTGTGTGTGTGGCCGTGTGTGTTGGATTGTATAGGGATGAAGGACTAATTGAATTTAGCATGTTCTTGTGTTGTTGTAATGCATAGAAAATGAATGAAACTCATGGAATGTTGAATGTTGTGTTGTGGCCGAATAAGTGTGAATTGGTATAGGTATGTTGAGCTAATTTTATGTTGCATTTTGGTGGTTGTTCGTTGCGGATTATGTAGTGAAAATGAAGGTTTAACGACTTATGTTGGTGTTGCAATTGTTGCGGACTGTTTTTGAAAGTTAATATGGTTCTAATATGTTCCCTTATACTTATGAAGTTAGTGTGGAAATGTATGGAATTGTTGACATAATATGAGAATTGGAAAGAAAGAAACGCATTATGGTTGAATTGTCTTGAAATATGGCGCGAATTGCCTAGAATGCGTTATGAATTGATTATGGATGTTGTCATTATGATTGTTGGTTTGGTTGTTGTTGATATGGGCCGAGCCATAATTCTCGGATGTTGTGCACGAGAGGAGATGCTGCCCAAATTTTTGTAGACAAGAGAAGGATGGAAGATTTGAAAGCAAAAGTCTACTATCGACAATTGGTAAACATGACCATTTGCAAATTCGGGGCGAAACGGGATTCGAGACTGGACGAGCATAAGACGTCCGAAAGGTATGTGAAGCTGTCCCTCTCCTTCCTTTGGCATGTCCTAGTGTTCTAGGCTTGAATTTGAGCTTGGGGTTATTCTCGTTCATCGAAAGTCGATTAAAAAATTGAGCACTATTCATTCGGTGCGATTGAACTAGAATCTTTATATTTTGTTGGAAAGTGTTCAAACATACGTAACTTGCGAATGTGATCGAATTGCCTTGAAACTTCCATAAACCACTCCGAGGGGAGTGTGATATTTTATAAAACTTTCCAAAACCACTCCGAAGGTGTGATATATTATTTTCTAAAGCTTTCTTAAACCACTCCGAAGGGGTGTGATATATTATTTTCTAAGGCTTTTCAAAACCACTCCGAAGGGGTGCGTACAAAACCACTCCGAAGGGAGTGTGATATTTTATAAAACTTTTTAGAAACCACTCGGCGGGTGCGATATTTTATTATTATTATTACTAATACTAATATGCCCGAAGGGGCCAGGATTAGTATTATGTCGCGAGTGGCATGCCCGATGGGGCCAGGGTAGCCGTATGCCGCGAGTGACATGCCCGAAGGGGCTAGGATTATGTCGGGGCCAGCATGTCCGATGGGGCCAGGATAGACGTATGTTGGACCGGCATGCCCGAAGGGGCCATCATTTTACGTCGGGAGCGCATGTCCGATGGGGCCAGGATAGACGTATGCTGGACCGGCACACCCGAAGGGGATTATTATTATTACTATTATTACTATTATTATTATTATTATTATTATTATTATTATCCTCATTATCATGATGCCGGAAGCGGCAATGCCCGAAGGGGCCACCATTATTGTTAGGCCGGAAGCGGCCGTCCGAAGGGACTATTTTATTTAAATATTTAATTCATGTCAGGTAACCTAAACTTGCTTTCTGTTGTACTTTCCTGATTTACGCTTTAGTAATGCTTTACATACTCAAGACATATTCCGTATGACCACTCCTTCTTCGGGGGGGCTGCGTTTCATGCCACGCGGTACACACCCAGATGAAGAGAAGACTTGCTAGAAGTTGTCCCCGCGGGATTGGCGAGCTCCACCTCAGTTCGGAGTGTTGCCGAGTCAAAGTGTTCGTGTCATGGTTTTCAGCGTATGTTAGAGACTTTGCAGACAGTGTCCTGTGGATATGTGTGTCGGAAGTGCGAATAGATTGTAAATGTTAAAAGAGTTTGTATTTCCGGATAATGATTGTTGTTTGAAAAGTTCCATGTTTTAAGAAATTTTCGAAATGGCGGTTTTATTATGCGAATGTTTAAGGGTTCGCTCGACTCCCGAGGAGAGTCGGGTGCCCATCACACCCTAGTGAGGTCGGGGTGTGACAAAGTGGTATCGTAGCAGTTTTGTCCTGGGGTTGTACGCAAAGTCGTGTCCAGAGAGTCTTGTTTATGGTGTGTTGCGCGCCACATTTATAAACAAGAGGCTACGGGGTATCTAAGAATTGTTGACCTTTTTTCATATCCAAGAATTGTTGACCTTCTTTCATATTTAAGATCGTGCGGTAGAGCCATCCATAGGGTATGAAGTCCCTTGTACTAACCTTTTATTTCGGCCGAAGGACGACGTCGATAAAGGAGCGACTATGACATCCAAGCTTGATACAAAGTACAGTGGTAAACAACGGTGCGGACGAGGCATGTTGGATGAGGTAAGAATATTGAAGTATTACGGAAATGTAAGTCGGGAGAATGGAAGTGAAGGTGAACATTAGGAATCGAAAAGGGCAAAACGGTAATTGCATAAGAAAGGACGTGTTACGAAAATGCCTCAGAATCTGTGAAACTTTGACTGGCTCCAGATTACGTAGTAAAGGGCATATGAGGAAGTAGGCGCGATTATATCAGTATTAAGGCACCAAACCCCACCAAAGTTTCGGGTTAAGCGTGCTCGAATGCGGGAGCAATTTTATGATGGGTGACCCCCTGGGAAGTATGCCAAAATTTTCACCAATGTTGATCCAAGAAACAAATGGGAAAAATAGAAGATACAAGATGGTTGGAGGCTATAAAAGGAGCCACCCAAAGACGCGACAAAGTAGATTGGAGAAGGGACGACAAAGTACGCTATGACTTTGGAATTAGGATAGGCTTGAACTACGCTTGGAAGTATTTGGGGATTAGGTCGATAATTATGCGCGTACATATGAATACGCATGATGTCTCATTCGTGATTGAATTAGTGAGCACGTGTGTCCCAACGTGAAGATTGTTGACGTGTAAGGAGCCCCTTAAAAGGGGGGAAGCGGATAAGAAAAATGCAAGAGTGGGATAAGAACAGTTGATATAACAGTGTGTCTGTTATGGGCATTTGGGCTACCAATGAAGCCCCCCGCTCGCCGAAGTAAGTTACTAAGAATGGAGAAACCAGCAACAATAGCTATAAAAAGGAGCTCCCAGAGGCACTTATGAGACCCCGCATGACTAAGTGAACATTCGAGGACGAATGTTCTAAAGGGGGAAGAATGTTATATCTCGCATTTGCACGTCGGAATATTTTTAAGTTGGTTGCGAAGAATTATGGACAAGGTTATCTCTCGACGTTGTTTTACGACGAATGGTTTAGGATTTAGTTGAAAGGAAGCATTAAGGAAGAATTTGGGATTAAGAATGCATTATGGAAAAATTTAAAAACTTCATGAAATGAGAGTAAGGTGGGCATGGCCATGTGGAGGCTTGATATATATATACATGTGGAATTAGATGACTTGTTAAGTCATTTTCATTAAGTTCATCTTTTAGGAAATTCTAGAAATTTGAAGAATTTTGGAGGGAATGGAACAAAAAAAAAGAGAAAAGATGACAAGGTGGCCGGCCATGTGCATGGCATGTGCCACCACTTATATATATATATGGTTAAGTCTTGAATTGGAAGACAAGTTCATCATTTATCATCTAGAAATTTCAAGAGAAAAGAGGAAAAAAAAAAAGAAGGACAAGGACGGCAATAAGAGGGCTGGCAGACCAAAATGGAGATGGTCAAGAAAAATATGTTTTTTCATGCTTTTACACTAATTAGAAGGTCCTCTATCTTGTGGACTAGTTGTTGGAAGGAAGAAACTACTTGTTTTGAAGAAAGGCAAGTCTAGCCGAGAAAGGGAGAAGGTGAAAAAAAGGTATGATTCAATCTTATTTCTCGTATGTTATAGATGATTGTGTATATTGTGGAGGGTGTAGATGAACAAAATTCATGAGGTGGTAGTAAGTTGTGTGTGTGGCCGTGTGTGTTGGATTGTATAGGGATGAAGGACTAATTGAATTTAGCATGTTCTTGTGTTGTTGTAATGCATAGAAAATGAATGAAACTCATGGAATGTTGAATGTTGTGTTGTGGCCGAATAAGGGCTGAATTGGTATAGGTATGTTGAGCTAATTTTATGTTGCATTTTGGTGGTTGTTCGTTGCGGATTATGTAGTGAAAATGAAGGTTTAACGACTTATGTTGGTGTTGCAATTGTTGCGGACTGTTTTTGAAAGTTAATATGGTTCTAATATGTTCCCTTATACTTATGAAGTTAGTGTGGAAATGTATGGAATTGTTGACATAATATGAGAATTGGAAAGAAAGAAACGCATTATGGTTGAATTGTCTTGAAATATGGCGCGAATTGCCTAGAATGCGTTATGAATTGATTATGGATGTTGTCATTATGATTGTTGGTTTGGTTGTTGTTGATATGGGCCGAGCCATAATTCTCGGGGATGCTTTGTATTTACGGAGAGAGATCTGCCCAAATTTTTGTAGACAAGAGAAGGATGGAAGATTTGAAAGCAAAAGTCTACTATCGACAATTGGTAAACATGACCATTTGCTAATTCTGGGCGAAACGGGATTCGAGATTGAACGAGCATAAGACGTCCGAAAGGTATGTGAAGCTGTCCCTCTCCTTCCTTTGGCATGTCCTAGGTGTTCTAGGCTTGAATTTGAGCTTCGGGGTTATTACGTTCATCGAAAGTCGATTCTGAAATTGAGCACTATTCATTCGGGCGATTGAACTAGAATCTTTATATTTTGTTGGAAAGTGTTCAAACATCTGTAACTTGCAGGAATGTGATCGAATTGCCTTGAAACTTCCATAAACCACTCCGAGGGGAGTGTGATATTTTATAAAACTTTCCAAAACCACTCCGAAGGGGGTGTGATATATTATTTTCTAAAGCTTTCTTAAAACCACTCCGAAGGGGGTGTGATATATTATTTTCTAAGGCTTTTCTAAAACCACTCCGGCGGGGTGCGTACAAAACCACTCCGAAGGGAGTGTGATATTTTATAAAACTTTTTAGAAACCACTCCGAAGGGGGTGCGATATTTTATTATTATTATTACTAATACTAATATGCCCGAAGGGGCTAGGATTAGTATTATGTCGCGAGTGGGCATGCCGACGGGGCCGGGTAGCCGTATGCCGCGAGTGACATGCCCGAAGGGGCTAGGATTATGTCGGGGCCGGCATGTCCGACGGGGCCGGATAGACGTATGTTGGACCGGCATGCCCGAAGGGGCCATCATTTTACGTCGGGGCCGCATGTCCGATGGGGCCAGGATAGACGTATGCGCGACCGGCACACCCGAAGGGGATTATTATTATTATCGTTATTACTATTATTATTATTATTATTATTATTATTATTATTATCCTCATTATCATGATGCCGGAATGCGGTACGCCCGAAGGGGCCACCATTATTGTTAGGTTTTAAGCGGCCGTCCGAAGGGACTATTTCATTTAAATATTTAATTCATGTCAGGTAACCTAAACTTGCTTTCTGTTGTACTTTCCTGATTTACGCTTTAGTAATGCTTTACATACTCAGTACATATTCCGTACTGACCCTCCTTCTTCGGGGTCGCGTTTCATGCCACGCAGTACACCTGCATTGAAGAGAAGACTTGCTAGAAGTTGTCCCCGCGGGATTGGCGAGCTCCACCTCGCTTCGGAGTGTTGCCGAGTCAAAGTGTTCGTGTCATGGTTTTCGGCGTATGTTAGAGACTTTGCGAGAAATGTCCCGTGATAGTGTGTCGGGGAAGTGCGAATAGATTGTAAATGTTAAAAGAGTTTGTATTTCCGGATAATGATTGTTGTTTGAAAAGTTCCATGTTTTAAGAAATTTTCGAAATGGCGGAGTTTTATTATGCGAATGTTTAAGGGTTCGCTCGACTCTGAGGAGAGTCGGGTGCCCATCACACCCTAGTGAGGTCGGGGTGTGACAGAATGTGTACTGAATATGTAAAGCCAGAGGTACTGTAAGTAGAATCATAACCAAACCAGAAGTACAGAAATACACTGACAAAACCATAATCAAAATACAGAATACCGAGGCATATCAGACAGATTTATAATCAGAGCCGGACGTACATAGGTGTGTCGATGCATCCGTAGTCGAGTCGACGTACGTACGTATACCGGCATGCATCCGTAGTCGAGGCGGACGTACGAGGTATATCGAACGGTCCGTAATCGAGACGTACGTACGCGCGCGCGCGTCGTAGACTTATCAAAATCAAAGGTGCGTATATGACATAGAGAATCATGATCGAGTCGAAGTACGAGAAATGCGGACCTTTACGGAGTGTCAAATGCTTACTTTCAGATCACAGATTATGCATAACAAACCATATATCATCATATACATGTGTCGATAACGGATCCGGCCCTCCGGTGAGGGACGCGGTAACGAACCCCGACCCTCTAGTACGGGACGCGTGAAATGTAGACGGATCATATGCCATCCGCCACCGTCCCCATATCATCATATCATGAACATAAACAACCCGGCCTGAGGGACGCGCGTGAACAATGCGGGGAACTCGCACGATAACGAACACGGCCGGGACGCGGTGAATGGACACGGAGGCATGCGCACGATGCCGTATCCCTACGGCCCGGACGCGGTGAACGGATATCATACCGAGCTCTTACGCACGAGCGAGTAGTGAGAAATCATATGCACATAAATCCGGACTCAATGGATAGGTATCGACCGACATCGAGATCGAACAAGTTTCGGTTCTTTCGAGTTAGTATCGGAAAGTTATGAGCATTTTAAAATACGAAACCTCTTCGGACTCCTTAAACGATCCGAGATCGTACATGAAGAACATTAAGGCTTACAGGGAATACTCATATCAGAATACTCGGGTCAGAAGACCCATATCCAGATACTCGTAGCCGAATACTTATACCGGAATACTTATGTCAGAACATATATATATATCGGAATAGGATGCTTATATCAAAATACTTATATCGGAATATTTACATCGGAATGCTTATATCAAAATATTCAAATCGGATCATTCGTACCGAAGCGTTTATATCAGAATAGTCAAACCAGAATACTTATATCAAATTCGGAACAATAGCCAAAGATTTCCTTAATTATCGTACGGTAATAGAACAAATAGAACAATACAAATAGGTATCGGGAGGCGTGGGCCCACCTCGGGTTAAGTCGAGGTGGCTTACGTAAATTATGAACATTTGGCCTTATAATGTCATCTACGAAAGTTTCGGATAATCCAATTCCATTGGTGGAAGTTACATATGTTCAAACTCACTTTTCTCAACTAAACATAATATACCTAATTCAATTATCTTGAATGAAAAGGGTCAAACATAGGCTCTGATTTCTAAGAGTAGAATCGTCCTCGAGGCTCGTATTCAAACCTATTACAACTAAGACATGCCAAAAAAGAAAGGGGTAAGCCTTACATACCTTTTCGGTTGCTTACGCTTCTCCAAATTCAAGTTCCAAGTTCGCAAAATCTACAATTTGGTCACATTTACCAAATATTAATCATAAAGCCTTAAGGATTCAATCTTAACCAATTCTTGCCTTAACCTTTCAAATAAATTCACTTATATTCTCTGCCAAAATTTCAAAAGATTTCCCCCGTAATGCACCATCCCCGAGATTTAACTCGGCTCCAAATATCAACAACAATCCGAGAATGGAACTCGGCCACATTATTAACAACAATTTCAACAATTATTCCAACAATACTTACAATATTCATAATGATCCCATACCACCCGAATCCTCCAATTTCCAACAAGAATATCATCAACACATTTTTATCTTCCAAATTCATGAATTACATCAACAATCCACATACTAACGACATTATTTTCATAATTAAAGAAGCGACACTAAGATCACATTGATTTCCAAATCAGCCCGTAACCATTCCAACATTAATTCACACCATCAAATTCTCTTTTTCATTATAGAATACATATCAACAACAATCAAATTACCACATAGAAATTTTGTTCATTTTTTTCTACACAACATATACACCACACGCCAAACTCCAACTTTTACAACTTGACTAAAATCATCACACTTTCATTGTCGACATAGAATTCTCAACAACAACAACTAAAATATTAAATAAAATAATTGAATCATGGTTCTTACAACCACACATGCACACGGCCTCAACATACCACACGGCCACACACCCAACACACATCATCTTCATAATTTTCATTCATTTCTACACACACAACATTCACAAGCATCCATAACATGGAAAGGAAGTTGAATTCTTACCTTTTCCCTTCAACTTCCTCACTTAGCTAAGGTTGGAATTTGCACCAAAGAGTGATTCTCTTGCTCCAACAAATATACCCGTTGACGAGCATCCTTGAATTAGTAGAAATACATGAAGCAACAAATTTTTGGGACAAAATTTCATGGGCTAAATTTTGCCCCTCATGGCCGTGCACACTTCCTCTTTCTCCTCTCCCTTTTTTTTTTTTTTTCAAGTCTTTCTTAGGTTAGAAAATGGATGAACATATATATATATATATATATAGTCTTCACAAGCATGTGAGGGGCACATGCCCTTCTCACAATTTTTCTAGATTTTTCTTTCTTTTTCTTGAATTCTTCTAAATAAAAGATGACTTATTTTGTCATCTTCTTTTTCTTCTTTCTTATTTTTTTTTTTATTTTTTTTTTTGTCACATGACCAATATGCCCCTCTTGGAACTTTCATGAAACTCATGTGAAATTGCCGTTTTACCCCTCGACATTCCTCAATATTATCATTTTGTCCCTAACCTTCCGCATTATTTTCACGGCCCATTTTACGAATTTCTCTTCTTGCCCTTAGCCTTTCTCAGCATTTCCATAATACCAATATTCATCATTGATATTCATAACCAACTTGTGCATTAAAATAACCCTTAAAATGATCTTGTCCTTAACTTGCCACAACTTTCTTGAATTATCCGAATGTATAAAATACGGGATATAACACACAGGGTATTCCGGAGCCGGTCAGAGCTCCAGGGCTTCGGGTTCGCAGTTGAGCAGAGGTTTGAGCCAGACGAGGCCATCTATGCCTCAGTGCCCTCAGTGCGGCAGGCGCCATCCGGGGGAGTGCCGTTATGCTACAGGTGCTTTTTTTGCTTACGGCCGTCAAGGCCATATCATGAGGGAGTTTCCATATGGGAGTAGTCCAGGTGGTGCAGCTCGGCCCTCTTTGGATCGGTGGCCGGTTCATCTTCTTCGTAGCTGCGCCTGCGGGGCGGGCTGCGGTACCGAAGCGGGTCGCGGTAGGGGTCGTGGCAGAGTTTCCAGTCCTAGCGGTCCTCCGAACCGCATATATGCTTTGGCTAGTAGACAGGAGCAGGAGGCGTCACCAAACGCGGGTACAGGTATATGAGTCCTTATTGGAATATTTCTATGTATGTGTATTTGTTGTATGAGTGTTACTTAATGGCGGCAAGCAGAAATCCAAAAATCGATAACCAAGTATTTATAAGTAACGGTGGTCAAGGTGTGTCCATCACCCTTAGGAACCTGGAAGTCTAGGACGGAAGGTAGTTGTACCCATAGGTGAAAAAGTGAATGCGAGGATTGAAGAAGGGCTAGAATAGTAATTCTGTGAGTCGGAAGAAAGG
>NW_026713109.1:0-25419 GCF_029784015.1 Lycium ferocissimum
TATGTCATTTTTGCGAGGCTTGCTTTGTGAGACATGGGTCACTTTTGCAAAGGTTCATGTAGTATAAAAGCTGGACGGGTCGAGATTTACACTTTTTGAGCTTTGGAGTCTCGGTTTGAGCGATTCAAAAGAGGAATTTCGCCACAAATCATTGAGTAAATGGTTCCAGTTTGTATTTGATAAATTTATATGTCATTTTGACTTTAATGCCTAGATTCGAAGACTTGAATTGGAAAGTTGAGGATTTTGACTAGGTTTAATAGAGTGTAATTAAATTGAGAAATTGAAGGTCGCTTTGTTATAGGATTTACAATTTGATTGTAGATATTAATTCGTGGCAGTATGGTAACATGAATATGTAGTAAAGTTATGACAGGACCTGGATTTGACTTCTTTTTTTTTTTTTTTTAACTTTTGATCCGATTTCATTTATTTGAACTAACATTTGTCATTGTTTGAATTTATACCAGAGCTAGTACTCAACACAATCACGCCAGTGTACTACGATCGTGATAATTCATTGTCATGCCACTAAGCACAGTCCTACTCTCGCCCCTCTTGTGTGATTGAGTACCTATTGGAGCGCTATATGACAGGTCTAAACCTTCCCTCTCAACGTGTTTGCACCTGGTGCGGTGCAATCGCGGCTGCAGTAATTTCAATTTTTGACAGCTTTTGCATTGTTAATTCTAACATGTCTGAAACAAATTCGAACCCTCGAGCCACCTCCCAAACCATCCCCGCAAGTAATAATTAGTTATACAAAATTATACACATGCCCATAACTCAAACCACAAATGCTAAAAGTCAAGTGTTGAGCTGTCACACTTTAAGGTTCCAACATATCAAAATTACCTGGAGCCTCGGCACCCAACCCCAACCATCCCAACAACTCCCAAAAGGTTGCTCAAATTTATATAAAGATTCAAAACACGATTATAATTACAAATGTGCTAAATTAAAGGTTGGATTGTTACAATTAGGAGGGGTCATAATTCCATATTTGTTGTGGTTTATTGTTTTCTTGAGATGGCCACAGTTTATTGTTTTCCAGAGATGGCCACAGTTTATTCCTTGTCATAAGAAAGATAATGCATCTTATGTAGCTTCCTTGTTTGAGAGATAGATTTTGAGGTTACATGGAGCCTAGCCTATTGTTATTGATAGGAATGTTATGTTTGTTAGCCAATTTTGGAGAACTTTGTGATCTAAGTTGGGGACAAAGTTATTATATTCGATTAGTTGTCATCTCTAAAATGATTGTCAAATTGATGTAGTCAATCAAACATTGGGTAGTATAATGCATACTGCACTTAGAGGTAAATGCATTTCTTGGAGGGAGCGTCTATTGTTGATTGAGTTTGCTTATGATAGATCTGTTTATTCTTACATGGGTAAATCTCCTTTTGAAGTTGTATATGGTTATAATCTATTAACACCTTTTAGATTTTGATTATTTGCAGAAGAGTGATGTTGTGAATTTAGATGGTGAGAAAAGGTTTGAGACATTGAAGAAGGTTCATGAGCGAATTTAATAGCAATTGGAGAAGGCATATGAAAAGACCGCCAATAGAACTAATAAAGAAAAGAAATAAGTTGTTATCAAACTGGTGACAGGGTTTGGGTTCAATTAACGAAAGAACGATTTTCTAATAAACTCAAGTCTAATTTGCATGCTTATGGAGATGGGTCATATCAAGTTCTTAAGAATATTGATGATAATGCCAATAAATTAGATCTTTTAGGTGAGTGTAAAAAGTTAAAAAGGAAGTCTTGATAACCGATAAAGTTCTTCGTTATTTGAACCTAGAGGAGGTCACGGTTCGAGCCATGAAATGTACCTTTGCAAAAATATTGCCTAACGCTGCGTACAATAGACTCATGTGGTCCGGCTCATCCCTGGACCACGCGCATAGCGGGAGCTCAGTGCACCAGGCTGCCTTTTTTTTAGGTGAGTGTAAAGTTAATTCAACATTTAATGCTTCTGACTTTTCTCCTTTTCAAGGAGGGACTGATACGATCCAAGATAACCCAGAAAAATTGGAGCACGCTGTGGATAATCTCAAATTATCTAATGGACTGTTGACTTGCTCGAAGTCCAAGAACGTCCACGGAATGCACGTCAAGGAGCTACATGGACCTCAATAATTGACTAGTAGATGTTTTGAGAGTCACTTTGAGAATTCATGCAAAGATTATCATGATTGGAGGTTTGGGAATTGTGAGAATCAACCAAAAGAGTACATTGAGAAACTACGAGCCCAGTACGTGTCTGTCACGACCCAACCAGAGGGCCGCGACGAGCACCCGGTGCTAGCCCACCCGGACACCCCTTAACATACTTTCACATCACACCTAGGTGAGCCACATAGCTAAATCATGCTTTTCATTCATCATCATTCTAATCTCATTGGGCGACAATTTACTTATATCATCAATAAACATCTATGCCCATATAAATGTACATAAGCCGACGAGGCTAACAAAAATAATATCCCAAAATATAGGCCGACAAGGCCAAACATATCTAACCATATACACATGTCTACGAGCCTCTAAGAAGAGTATGTCATATCATATAGGCGGGACAGGACCCGCCGTGCCCATAAGTATGTACATAAAAGAATCTATACCAAAAGCTGCAGCTCCGAATGAAGTGGAGCTCCGCTATGTAGTCCCCCGGGAAATATAGCTATGGATCAAGTCCGTCTCCCCGGCCACCGCGGGCATGACGCCGTCCACAAATAAAAGGACGCGCACGAAGAATGTACTAAGTATGTAAAGCATGATCAATATCAATATGAAAGCATAACATATGACATATGAAATAGCATATGATGGAAGATAATAACATCATCGGCATAGCACTTACTTTCCTTTCATAGGGACATTTCATTTCTATTGCATATCCGTGTACATACATCCATATCCGTATCCGTATGCGTATTCGTACTCATTTACCTTTTGTATCCATTTCCATATTCGTATTCATATTTCCATCCATACTCATGCTCATATCATATACATTGCATATACATAGCCTTTACTTGGGATTTACATATACTTAGCATATTCGTACTCATATTGATGTCATATAGATAGCATTTATATAGCATACCCGACCACGTGGTTCGGTATTTCACATACCTGGGCCCTACCAAGGCTCGTTGTCATACATACCTGGCCTTACAAGGCTCGTTGTTATCCGTACCCAACCGCAGCCGGGGTGCGCACGCATTATATATATACATATCTACTATATTACGCCCGGCCATTTAGGCTCGGGGTTTCATAATAGCCACACATGGGCACATATACATATAAGCTCATAAGCATCTTTAGCCTTTTTACTACCGTCATTCATTACATTTATCCTTAAAGGAGTTCTCATCGTATAAGGAACTTAGTACAATCGTATCGTATCTAGAATCATAAGCTTAGTAGCTTTTAGAGATAGGATCATTAGAGAATATCGTAGGCTCATGAAGGATAGATATTTAGCCAAAGAACCATGCCTTATGAAAGAAGGGTTATCCTTACATACCTTTTCGTTCAACTATTCTATCACTTGCACGTTCTTCTTCAATGCTCACGTTTCTACCTTCATTAGAGTGCATACTAACATTAGAGAATTGATAGCTTAGCATTAATGACTAAAGCTAGGGAAAATTGGACAGCATCTCCTTTATTTATACGACTTCCTCCATATCATATATCAACTCCCAAACATCAATAATAACTCTCACAACATCATCACAATAGCCTTTATTTAACTACATTATCCTTGTTTCTCAATCCACTTCAATTCATCCATATTCATGGTCATATCACACAATTTCGTTCGTTCGTATACAAGGTCCATTCCATGTCCTCAATATCCTTTATAACATGATTATAATCATAATGTATTAATAATCATAACTTAATCCAAACATTTATTCAAAAGTGACACTATTCCCACATTCATGACCCATTTCCTATTTCCTTATATAATCCAAGTGTTTCAACTTTCAAATACCTTAAACAACAAGGAAATGTCATAAACTTACCTTAGATGGTGTAGGAATGAACTGTTATATCCCGTATTTTTGTACATTGGGATGTTTTAAGCTAATCGCGACAAGTTAAGGACAAGACTATTTTGGGATACGAGGTAGAGACTTTTAACCTCTGATTTTATTTTAATGCACAAGTTGCTTATAAATTTTATTTGGTATGGAATTATTAATGAAGATTAGGGATTAATTAACCATGATTAGATTATTAAGTGGGATTAAAAAAAAATTAATTGCTTCATTAATTGGCCATTGTGGCCGTGTGGGCCCCACCCATGGTTTGGCCAAATTTGATTGGCTCAAGCCATGAGTGGGACATGTGTCCAACACCTAGGCATCATATAAGTAGTAAATTGATGACAGGGAAAGTCATTCTTCATCTTCACAACATTAGAAAACCATGTAGGGAGAGAGAAGCTCTCGGCCATGGCTGGCCGAGATTGAAGCTTTGTGTATTGATCAAAAAATAATTTTCTTCAAGTATTTCAACCCTTTGGAAGGTGCATAGCAACGTGGAGTAGCCATTGGAGTAGCAAGAACAAGTATTAATTCAAGGCACAAATTCTAGCCAAGTTGAGAAGTCAAGTGTTAAGGTAAGGTTTAATTTTCTTTTGCATGAATTAGGGGTGGTTTTGAACGTGTTGTAGTGTGTAGAAATGAATGAAATTCATGGAACTATGTGTGTTGGTGTTGAAGCCGTGTGGGTCGTTTGTGTATGAAATGGTGAATTGATTTTACTTGATATTTTGGTTGTTGTTGTTGTAGATTTTGTGATGAGAATGAAGGATTAATGGTTCAAGTTGGAGTTGTAATTGTTTGTGGGCTGTTGTAGAAGTTAATATGATGTTAATATAGTTTGTTGCATTTATGTAAATGATGTTGTTAACGTGTGGTTGTTGGTATAGTTCATGAAGTTGGAAGAAAAGAATGTGTTGTTGTTATTCTTGTTGAACTTGGAAAGTTATATGTTGTGTCGCGTGTTGGTTGGGCTATTTTGGAGTGTTGTACGGGCTGCCCGAGTGTTCTCGAGTCTTGTTTGAATAGTCTCGGATTGATACTTGAACATATAATCATTGATGTTGGCTTGGTTGTATGTGGTTGGTTTGAATGTGAAGGGAACGTCGTCAAATTATTTAGAAAGGAGTTACTAACGTTAGAATACGTTTTGAATTCCCCGTAGCTTAACCGTAGTTCTTGACGTCTTAATATAGGTTGAGGTACTATTGGGCAGCGTATACGTGTTGTGTTGCGAGTAAACGCCGAAGGTATGTAAAGCTTATCCCTTCTTTCTTTTGGCATGTCCTAGATGTAAGTAAGATAAGATATGAGCTTTAGTGGTAACTCTATTCATAAGTTCCGAGCATGATTTATGATTCTTATTCACTTCTTGATATTAGAATTCTTAATGTAGTCGAGCTATTGCCCTCGAGTCTTTTATATGATTGGATAGTAAATGGTGCATAAAGAGTTCCTATTCTTAAAGGATTCTATAATGAATAACGTCTTTAACTTTCATAAGCTGTCTCGTATTGGTTTGATACATGACTATGATCCCTGAGACTTTCCTTAATATAGTTCGTAGCGACATTTAGAAAGAACTTAACATGACTATCGTTTTAACACTCGAGCGTTGGTTAGTCTACTTATCTATTGAGTCTCAAAAGATGATTTATATGCATATGGTCATTCACTACTCTCGCTCGTGCATCTCGTTATTACATCTCTTTCACCGAGTCCTTCATTCAGAGGGCCGGGTACGGTATATATATATTATGGTGTTATCTTGTGTGTTATGGTGCTATCCGTGATACGGAGTTATGCCGTGACACGAGTTATCGTGTTCCGAGTATCTTGTGTTATGGCGCCAAAGACGGGGGTGGCGACCATGTTCACCGAGTCCTATAATGGGCCGGACATGATATATGATATCGACACGCATGATTTGTGTTTCAAAAGCAAGCATTTTGGTATTCTAGTTATTGTACTTGTTTTCTCGTACTTCTTATTTCGGTTTATAATCCATTTTACCGTATTTCATTTTTTATATACTCGCATATATATCGTACCGACCCCCTTTCGGGGGTTGCGTTTCATGCCCGCAGTACGTACGCTCATTTTGGTGATCCGCCACTTAGGATATCTATTTCGCTATCTTGGAGTGCTCCCTTGTTCCGAGCCTATATTTTGGTACAAATCCTTTTATCGTATATATATGCTTAGCCGGGCCACGGCGGGGTTCCCCGTCCCGTCATATGTTACCGTTGTCACTCTTGAGGTCCGTAGACATATGTGTGGGTTGTATATAGTTACCGTTCGCCCCCTATCCGTATGACTTATGTTTTTGGGCGTCCCCATTCGTAGTGGCAGCCTTGTCGGCTTGCGTATATATATGCGTTTTGAGATGTTGTGTGTAGTGGCAGCCTTGTCGGCTTGCGTAGATATATATATATATATTTTTTTTTTTTGAAACCGTGTGTTATGGTAGGGCTTGTTGGCTCGTATATGGCTGGGACGTTCCCCTATATTATGACGAAATTTTGTCGCCTATGTGTAATATCATCTGTTGAAAGTTGTAACTCTCAGAGACAAAGTTGCTATGATGTGTATATATATGCGACAGTTTTGAGACGACGTCTTGCCTTTTTATATATAAGTTCCTTATTATGCTAATTGTGAGCTGATTATAGTTAACAGGTGTATACGAGTATCCAGCTCGGGCACTAGTCACGGCCTACGGGGTTGGGTCGTGACATGATCCTTGGGTGCAAACACTTCACTTGAGAAAAACCCTAATTTTTCCTTCACTTGGATTTCTTATTTTGGATGAACTTTAATGGGTTTCTTACACTTGATTCACTTAACTTGATGTAGTAGATCACTAATATCTCTTGAATTTGTATGGGAGAAATATTCTAGAGAGTTCTAGAGAGAAGGTATGAAATGTGGAAATGAAATAATGAACTTGGTCCTCTTTTTAATAACCCAAAAATCTGTTCATTTCGGGAGATTATACTTGACACTTATACGGTCCGTATAACTTATACGGTCCGTATAAGTGACCGTGAAATGAGACCTTCCAACTTTCGCCTCTGTGACCATTATACGGTCCATTATACGGTCCGTATAAATTTATACGATCCGTATAATCGACCGTATAATCCCACCTGAGGGACCTTCAACGGGATGGTTCCTCATGTCCATTATACGGTCCGTATAATGGGCCGTATAACCCATCAGTCCACTGAACTTGTTCTCGTCACTTCGTTTGATCTCCGATACTTATGGAACCTTCTTAACACTTGTTTAATACTTCATTAACAATCCAAGGGACGTTATAACTCTTCCCTAAAACTTCATTAAGTCATCATTAATTCGATACTCGTAAATCTTACCCGACACATGACATATACTTTACTTTTCCTTAACAACTTTCGTCTCCTACTTCAAATGTCTTGATTTCTTACTTAGGGTCATCAAATGTCATTATTTACTTATTGTAATACCATACACTTCGTGCTCTTCGTTAGCCCATTCACTGTGCATCAACGGAAAATTTTTCGAGGAGTAACAGTGTCTTTCTAGAGACCGCACCTTGAGTGCGACCATCCAAGCGCACACATAAGGCAGATTTATTAGAGTAATTGATAAGCTCCCAATGCGCGATTTTTTAACCCATCCCTAGGAGCTCTCTCCTTTTCGCCTTAGTGACTCGAACTCACAACCTTAGGATTAGAGTTGGATGGTGCTTACCACTTGAGCAACCTTCTTTTGTCCAAAAGCTCACATAGCCATGACTAGTTTTTTTTTTTGTTTTTTTTTGTTTGTTTGTTTGTTTAAGGGAATCAAGTTCGAGACTTTTCCTATTTTTCCCATTTGGTCTTTTATAGTAGCTTGCGTTTATTTCATTAGTCAGTTGGCCTATTTTGAGTTTATTAGGAAAGTCTTGAGAGAGATTTGGGACCTGTTGGTTCACATTCAACTTCGGTTTACGTGTCTTTGAAGATTTGGATTCTTAATGGTAATCTTCTTCTTTTCTTTACATCTAGGGTTCACTTCTTCGTTCTTTGGAGGCGAATGAGTTACTTCCCAGTTGTTGCTTGAGACATTCGCCTTGGGTTCTGAATTTTCTTGTCTTTGATTATTCAGGCTATTTCGAGTACTTTTAACCAAAAATATATCTTAGTTCTTGCTTTCCGTTACTATTATTTTTATATTCTGCTATCATCCATATCTCGAATTGTATCAATACCACTCATGAAATTACCCTACCATAGTTTTCTTTGGACTGAATTATTTACTGAGATACAAGTATACAACCCATGTTAATTATCCTTCTAAGATTTCTTTGTACATTTAGAACTATGGCATTGTAGGTACCACCAACGAAATTTTCCTTGAATTCAAAATGGTGCAAGTAAAACTCCAGATCCTAAGTTCGAAATGGTGCAAGTAAAACTATAGGAAATTTTCAAAATGGTGCAAGGAGAACTCTAGAAAATTTTCCTTGAGTTTGAAACTGTGAAAGTGGAACTCCAAATTTTTTTTCTTAATGATGCAAATGGAACTCCAGAAAACTAGATGATACTGTCCTGGAATTCGAGAAGGAAACAATACGCTCCATGAATTTTTCTGGAGTTTGAACTATCCATTTCAAACTCCAAGAGTTCTTTGGACTCCTTGTACAATTTTTTCTTGCTTTTCAACAGTTCTACATCCTGCCAGTTAGTTAACTTAAATATGAGATGAACATTCTTTATACCTCTGCATAAGAAATATAATCCCGATCTTTAGCCACAGTTCCACAGAGAAGCACTTCCTTTACTCGTAATAATAGAAATATTTGTACAGACATGTACAGAAAATAAACTAATGTCCCCGAACAGCTAAAGTACTTTACAAACTGGCATAGGCTGAGACAGACTGATTATGCGAAGAAAAGGGAAATATTCAAGGGGAGAAATATTCCTTCTGATATGAAATGCCACCCATTTTCCTCATTGTTCGTTAAATTTTTTGTAGCTCCGGCCGTTTCTGTATTGAAAGTAAAACAAATATCATCAGATTCCTAAATTAAACCATCACTAGATCTACAGTTTTGTGATTTCTATGATGTAGAGAGTTGTCTTATTAAGAACTCGTAAAATTGAACTGGGAAAGAAAAAGTTCCTTGGGCCCCACATGTGTGGGAAAATATGACACTCTTCTTGTCATATGATCTTTCCTTTGCCTAGCCAGAAATACAGTAGTGATTAAAACTAGTGTTAACTTTGTGCGAGGACTGGGAAAGGGGTTCAAAAGATGCTCTATCCTTTCACCTAAGGAATGTCTATTTCCCCAACTCTTTCCTCCCGAACTAACCAGTGGAAGGAGAGCAACTTAAAGTTTCTACACTTTCCTTTTCCCCATTTTCAAAGGAGCTCTGTGGAAATAGTTTTCTGGAAAAAGTGTCTTACAAGGGACCCCTATTCCCAACGGTGGGAAAAAGAAAGTGTTGCACCCCTTTTTAACCGAGGCTAAACAAAGCACAACTTATGGAGCTCTGAAATAATTAATTATGTACAGAGTCGCCACCTAGCATTTAAGGTATACTAGGGTACCTATAAATTATTAATATATGCGATTTTTTAACATGGTCTACGAAAATAAGTGAGATTCTAGGTAAGGGTTCAAATTATTCCGAAGGGAAGGTGTAAGGCATCCTTCGTAATCCACAAATGTGGTTCCATTGACCAATTTAACTATACGAGGGATGTGTAAAAAGGCTTGATTATTATTTATAAAAAAAGATTAATGAAATTTAGACTAAAGAATAACTAATATGACTATTCACGTAATAAAGGATGTAAGTATTTACATATGTAGAAAATACGTATACATGATTATTTACGAGTGAACAAAGTGCACAATTATAGTGACTAACAATTTTGGCTTTACATGAATATATCATAAGGTATTTACTTAACAATGAACGATTTACCTTTGAATAAAAAAAAGAAAGATTCAAAACATATTTGATATAATAATTATTTTAAAAAAAAAGTTATCTGCAACTTAGGAGCTTGTGTGAAAAAAGGTATAAGGAATGGACATGAAATTATTTTGCACTCAAGGTGAGTTAACTAATTTAACTAGCTAGGTATGTACGCCTAATCAATTAATTATGAGAGTACATTCTAAAGCCTAAATATTGAGGAAAATCACCTTATTTATTTACTTAAGTGTGCTAAGCTATTGAATTAAAACTCTAGCGAAACATGATAACTATAAGAATATTAGCTACGAAAAATAATAGCGCCTAATATTAATTTATCTAAAACACATAAAATTTAAATCACTTAAACAGATCATAAATAAATACCATCAACCTGCACCCTAGAAAAAGTAAAGTTTCACTATATTTTATGCTTGTAAGAATGTAAACAAAATATAAACAGAGAATTTAAGAAGCTATTTGAACTTCTTTTGAGTGTCATCTTCAAAAAGGTAACTCCGGATACCTGCATGAGACTTAATAAAAATGTTAGTAAGAAAATAAATAACTATCGGATGAATAAAGAAATAATGAATAAACTTAAAATAAAAACCCGTCTTTGTACATGGAAGGCCTTGGAAATCGACGGAAATTTCTTCATCGGCCACGTGGGCTACGAACATTGGAAAGGCGACAAATCATCACATATCTTGATTTGCAATTGAATTGCTCAAACAATCTATAATCAGAATAGCTGTGGTCAAATTTTTGTGCCAATACTTGATGGAATTTCTAGCTTAATCCTCAAAAAGCCTTGTGATATTGCAGATTTCAAAGAACCCCACCAATAAAAACTTGTTTTTTTTTTTAATTAAACTTCAAACGATCAAAATTCTGAAATTGGCAGAGAAAAAAAAAAACGGAGCAGATTTATATGAAAGCTGATGCATTTATCATTTGATCCACCAAAATATTGAAAACCCAAAAGCCAAATAAGGCTCAAACATAAGAGATGAAGAAAAATAGAATAAACAGTGATCAAACTAGATCTCAAAAAGTAACAGAATTATTTATTAATCAGCCCAGAAATAGCAATGTCATCACTGCCTTTTTGAAAAAAATGGAATCTTTATAGCAGTATCATCACTGCTCCTTAGAAAGACAGCATCTTTTTTTGCATAGCCATTTAGTGGCCACTTGAAATGGAACAGGGGGATTATTACAACTGTTGTTGTTGCTATCAACATTACATCAATGGCAACAACTTTTATTTATTTATTTATTTATTTTTTTTGGGGGATATTTCAAAAGTACTACCAAAAGGAAGCTGGTCGGTGGGAGATGGAAAATGGAAGATGTGGGGTGTGAATTGGTGGAGATGGGCGGCTGTTGGGTTGGAGAAATAAGGAGGTGGAGATGGGCGGCTGTTTGAGAGAGAGGGAGAAAAAGTGGGGAGAGAAGTGGCGGGGAAGAGGGCTGTTTTTGGGTGCGTCGCCGAAAGAGGTGTGCGGGGTGATTTTGGTGCGTCGCCGGAGCTCGGAGCTCCGGCGGGGGCGGCGGCGGCTGGAAAGAGAGAGGGGGGAGAAAAATGTTTAGGGTTTAGGGGGAGAGGAAAAAAAGAAGATCTGATATGTGCTTGTGTGTTGTGCAAATATGTGTTGGATCCCAATAAAATTAAACCCCTCCCCTTCTTTTATAACATAAAATGATCCATTTTATTATCCAAAAAAATATAGAGCCATACCTTCTTGTCCCCAACCCATCATCTCAAATGTCATATTTTAAAAAAAAAAAATTAATTGCTCCGATTTTCTATACCGTCGGACTGTACTAAAATATAGTTAATTAATACATGTATAAATAATAACGTAAGTAAAAAAAAAAATAATAAAAAATATATATATATATATATATATATATATATATATATATATATATATATATATTAATGTGTAAGATATAAAAATGTATTGCTATAAAAATTAAGAGACAATTATTAATTACACAAAAAAAAATGGTAGTATTACGCTGTACATGTGCAAAATAATGATTCTTGAAAAATGACAATAAATTGATAAAATTCCTAAAATAAGGATAATCATCAATAAATTGTTAAAAAAATGTAAAAAATGTGTTTCGTGCTCTTTAACGAATCAGGGCCCCCCAAAACGCTAATTTTAAGCACGTCGGCCAAAATTAGGTGTCACCGTAAAGTGTCTAGTGTTTTAACTTAAACCTACATAAACTTTAGATAGAGATGATGCTATAAGTTCTCTTTCAAGAACCATGAAGAATCTGCATACTGACAGGGCATCAACTGAACCAATCTATAAGTTCAAAATGCATTCAAGGCATGTTACCTCAGGTAATTTTAGCTTTGAGGCTCTTGCTTTCCCTCTGCGCATGCAGATATAGTAACACATATGAGTGAATGTAATCCTTATTGAGCGTTGTGTATTCAGCAATTTGATTAGGGGAGGGGAGGGGTTTCGAGCTTCACCTTTGTGGAAGTGTATGACCAATCATGGCTCCCTTGGCAGAGCTACTGCGCTTTAGCCTTTGATCATACTCCTTGTCATTACGAATCTCAGCAACCTCCTTTTCCATGGCTGCAACTTCTCTACGCATCCTTTTGGCCTCAATTTCCATTGCCTTGTTTAATGTTTCAACCTTCTTTGCCAACATCTGCATATTTCACTTGAAGCTAAGCCAAATGAGAGAAAAAACAATGGGTGGGTTGTTTGTGTGGGTGGGTGTGTGTGCTAGCTAATTGTGGAGTTCAGAAAAACAGAGTATGGAACCTCAATAGCTTCGTCTTTGTCCTTAAGGCTATGATCTTTCGCATTGCAAGCTTTGCGTAGAACAATAACCTCTTTCTGAAGCATATCGTACAATGCTCCAGAAACATAATCTTCATTTTGCAACTTCATTTTCTCAGCAACATTCAGATCACCATTCTCATGTGTACTTACTATTTCATTGCTCTGGGACTCTCCGCTGGTATCACTATGTCCATTTTCTTTCTGATCCGTGAGCTGGACTGGTTTATCCTTACCCTCTGATCTGCTACCTCCATGAAATGATCCCGACAAGTTCTTTGCTTGTTTTAACAATAAGCTAGCATCATTTGACTGGGATGATCCAGATTGAAAACTTGTTTTACGTGATAAAGAACCATTTGAGGTCTAGACAAATTTTCAACTCTTCCGAGGGACATACGCCTTGAGCGCACATTGCCTATGCTTCTTCCTTCAGCCGCAGTGCGAGAAGTAACATTTGGAGACACCTTAAGCCTTTCTTCCAAAACTTTAAATCGTAATTGGCACTTTTCCTGGGGAATCAAGGACATGAAGTGCAATTGGTAGCATGTACACAATAAGCACAAAGCAGTATAATTTTCTGAACCATTTATGTTCTCACCTTTAACTGTGCTTCTGCTTTTGCAGCACGCTCTGCATTCGCCAGTTTATCTTTAAGCTGTTGCATTTCTCCCTGCAAAAACATATACAGAAAGATATAGTTTCCTGAATGTCGAGCATCATACTTGCTGAGTACATGTGAATGTTCATATGATATATCTGATATCCACAAGGTAACACTTAGTTTACTCTACTATCTAATTAGGCCAAACCCATTGATAGACACCTGTGGTTGTCCGGTTCATTTACTTGAACACCTCAACTAAACTTTGTTTCATTTAGACACCTGAGGTAGGACCCGACTGTGCCATTTAGACACTTTTTGCTGACTTGGCACATTGTGTGTGTTACACCAATACTGAGCACGTGAGGAGTTTTTTAGCTGAATATTTTTTTTTTCTCCTTGTACCTCACTCTTTATTCCTGCCACCTACTCCACCTTCCACCACCACCCGACCACCACCACACTAAATTTGGAAAACCTTACAGGAATATGGAAGAAAAAAACAGGAAAATTGAAAGAAAAGGGAAAGAAAAATCCGGCTATCTTTGTCGGAATCTCGCCGGAAAATCACTATTCAAACACTTTGAACGTTGGTGAAAACCCAGATTTGGAATTCAATTTTGTTGGCTAAATTTTAATTGAAATGAACGGTAGTTGTGTACTTGTGCTAAAATTCTTGATTAAGGCACTGGTTTGTCACTTTGGATGAAGAATGTTCATATGAAAATTTGAAGACTCCATTAAAATTCATTTGAAGCTTTGGACAAAAAATTCCCAGAACTCTTATTGTCAATTTGTTATAGAGCTTGACTTTGGAATTGAAATTATTGAAATTATAGTCTTCAGTAAGAAAGGGTCGGCCGGAGATCGCAGGTGTCGAACTTCTTCGCTGTCGTTGGGCCAGAGATCACCGGCGTCGAACTTGTTCGTTGTCGTTGGGCCAGAGATCGCCAGCGTCAAACTTGGCTTCGACGGATCTGGTTTATTTTTGGCATGAGAGTGACGAGGGAGCAACGGGGAGAGGGGAAATGAGCAATGTCTCATTTCTTAGAGTTCGTCGTGTCTCATTGCTTAGAGTTCATCGGAGCAGGTAGTATTGGTGATACGTGGTGGTTCACCGGTGGTCCAGTAGGGGTGGGATTTAGATAATAGGTTTTTTAATTTATTTTTGCTGAAAAATAAATTTTTTATTTTATAATTTTTTACTTTGCACCCAAATGCCACATGTCCTCTTTTAATTACTCATTATGCTACATCATCGCGAATATGTTACACACACTTTGTAATTTTAGTTGATTGTCAAAAAATGTCTAATTGGAACAAATTCAATGTAGTCTGAGTGCTCAATAGGTACAAGACTTAGTTGAGGTGTTCAAGTGAAAGAACCGGACGATCACAGGTGTCTATCGATGGGTTTGGCCATCTAATTACTATGGTTGCAGATCCAGAGAAAGCAAGTTAGATAGAACTTTCATCTGACCTCACATTTTGTGGTTGAAGGTCCACTCTCCTTTAAAGTTAACTCCTTTAGTCCCATTTATCTGTCTTAACTGACCTCACATTTTGATTAATTTGAAAATTCCAAGAGCAGAAGTAGGTCCATATAACTAAGACTAATTAAATAGTGAGGTGAAGAAATTTCCATTTCAAGGAAAAAGAAGAAAAAGTTGGACATGGAAATAAAATAAGCAACAAAAGGGTCAGAGTATAGAGGATATTGACTTGCTTTTAGCAAGAACTATGTTTCCAAACAAGGATCCCAAGTCCAGGAAGGCAACCTGTGTTCTATTAGTAATTACTCATATATATTAAAGACAGAACAACAGTTAGTTCAGGTTGATTCGTGCAACAATCCTTGTTTATTACAATGAAGGTTCTTTTATATTGCACTATTATGACAGTTAACCTAAGGTTTTTTTAGAAAGTGTAATCAAAGAAAGCTAATGTATACATGCCTGGTAAAATTTTCTTTCTTCAAGCCATTGTTTTACAGGCATTACTTTGTCATTGGCATCTTTCCAGTCATTGGCAACAACAACAGCTACTCTGTTTGCAG
This sequence comes from Lycium ferocissimum, assembly GCF_029784015.1. Taxonomy (NCBI): domain Eukaryota; kingdom Viridiplantae; phylum Streptophyta; class Magnoliopsida; order Solanales; family Solanaceae; genus Lycium; species Lycium ferocissimum. The sequence goes on from NW_026713109.1 coordinate 15,506, forward strand.
AAATCTTTGCAAGGGCTAGCTCACGATCTAGGATTCTTTTCTCCTCCTATAAACCATAAGATTTAGTCAACCTCAAAATATGACAGTTACTGAATTTAAAAATAAGAAGTTGACAGCCACTTACATTAAGTTCTTGCACTTTTCTCTGGTATTCTCGTACAGCATTTGCTGCAGCTCCACCAGCCAATACAGCTTCCTCAAGCTCGTGGACAGTTTGTGTTAGCTTTTCAACCTCTGCAACCTTCTGTCTATGCATTTTGTCCAATATCTTATTCTCTTCCTGCAATAGGAATCTAAATGCTTACACCGAAATCTTGATAGTGACAGCTAAAATGAAAGTACGCTTCCCATTGAAATTACAAACTGAAGGAACTTTAGTGTCTGCAAAACCTGGCATATTTCTATCTGTTTCATTAGATCTTGATTTTTATTTTGCAGGTCATCAACCAAAGCAGCCTTTGCCAATGCCATTTGAACAGTTCGATCTGCCTCCAGTAGAGCGGCTTCTTTAGATTTTGTAAGTCGATCTAGTGCTTTATTGTCATCCTGCAACTTTGCTATCTGCAAGCGGAGTCACAAGAGGCAAACTTTTTAATTTTGAAAGAAATAGCAACACCGAACTTCACCAAGGTAGCATCATGAGTAATTCTCAAGAACAACGAAGAATACCAAAGGCGATGCGTACCTCTAATCTGGTCAGCTTTAACTCTGCCTCCAGGGGTGTGATGATTACCTCAATGGGCGGCATTTCATCATCTTTATGTGCGGTATGAACTCTCCGAAGAGTAGCTTCTGCAGCAAATTGTGCAGCCACCGCTGCCTTTTTCTCATCATTTATTTTCTTAATCTCAAGGTTCTGAAATATCAAAAAGTCTCGATAAATCCATAATTCTGAATGATTAGGCTCCAAATTCTTAGTCATTTTCCTTTTTCTCAGTTAGTTACAATAGGCTGTCTCACGGTCATAGAAGAATAAAGGGAAAGAAACTAGTCATGAAAAAATATTAAGGACATGTGATAACAGTAGCAAAACATGTACCTTGTTTTCAAGAAGAGCCTCTGTTTTTTTCAGCTTTTCAGCTACTTTCTTTAGCTCATCATTTAGCTGCAAAAGCATCCAAGGAAAAGGAAAAAGGACGTCAATAACATAAAGTTCGCTTCATTATTCTTTTTTTCTTTACTTGAAAAAGTGCCAATGTATATTTAGGACATAGTATAAATTTGGTGCAACTGTTGAGTTCTACAGAAATGTACAGAATGCTGCCGGTTATATGCTCCTGCTAAAAAAAACCAAAGGTAGACTTGCTCAAATGGCTGAAACTTCGAATTACATAGTGATATGTTGAAATCTGATGGCATTTTCTTTAGCAGTCATCATGGAAAGATATGAACCTTACACGTAAAGATGTCGTACATCAATTTTAGTGAATAAAAAAGACTGCAATAATTCTACACTTTTTTTTTAATTTGAAGAGGCTAACTTCAACATCCTACCCGAGTGATCCATTAAATAAATAGAAAAGTGATCCATTATGTTCCTTTGACTCTTCGTCTTACAGCGTTACAGCTCTTTAACCAAGATTTACTGACTCTTGGTCACCAGACTTCTAAGGTGCTAAGTTTTGTTATGGATAATCAACTATCAGATTCCAGAGATGATAGGCATTTTAACAAAGATTTACAGACTCTAGGAAGACCAGACTTCTTGATTTGCTAACTTTTGATATGGATAAATAGTTATGAGATTCCATACATAGTGGCATTTCAAGACCAGAACACGGCTGACAAATTCAGCAGCTTCAACGACAAATCCAGCCATCGGGTCATAAATATTCTTTTGACTAATTCTTTTAGGAAGCACTTTGTTCCTTTGAGCCTTCACCATACAGAATTAGAGCTATTTAACCAAGATTCACAGATTTGGACACCAAACTTACTAAGCTTCGAACTTTTGATCTGGATAAATAGTTATCGGATTCCAGGGACAAGGGCATTTTACCAAGACCAGGTCACGAATGAAACATTCAGCAGCTTCAACGACAAATCCAGTCATCAGATCATAAATATTTCCTTTGACTAATTCCATTATGAACCGAAGCAAAATGCTTCATAAGATCCATATAGCGAAGTTTAAATTGACCTTGCAATGTATGGTCAAACGAAAGTTAAGATATAACTGTTGAATTTAGTTCAGGGGTTTAAATTATACGGATGGACCATACTCTAAATGGTGTACTTAAATTAACTATACACAGACATTCCTTTTATTTAGCCCAAACCCATCGACAAACACCCGTGGTCGTCCACTTCTTCCACTTAAGCACCTAAAGTGGCCCTTGTTCCATTTAGACACTTCAGGTGGCTATTCCTATTCCACTTAGACACTTTTTGCACCGTTATCGGAGCAAAACCAACACCAGTCGTCTCCTACGTGGATTAAGTGGCCAATTAAATTGTGTCAGCTCATTTAAATTGTGCCAACTCAATTAAATTGTGTCAACTCATTTTAATTGTAAATTCACTAACTTGTAAATTCGTGGAGTTTTGACCATTAAAAATTGGGGCTTTTGGGCTGGTTGGATGTGCAATGAGGTGGCACCCCCTTTGGTGTTGGTTTTGCTCCGATAAGTTGTGCAAAAAGTGTCTAAGTGGAATAGAAATGACTCACCCCGAAGTGTCTAAATGGAATAAGGGTCACTTTAAGTCTTTCGAAGTGAAAGAAGTGGACGACCACATACGTCGATGGGTTTGGCCTTTTATTTATTATTCTATTACACCCTTTTCTATTGTCAGGTTGAAACCACAGAGTTTAATTTCACCCTGGCATTTGTTTCCTTCTAATCTTCCCAAGTTACCTTAGTTATTTACCTCAAAGATTAAGTGTAGCTTTTGTTATTATTGGGAAAGTTAGACAAAGGCAGTTTAAACATAAAATTTACTGTCTGCCCAATTTAGAATCAAGAGAAGTGTTGAGGGAGTGTAGCAAAAAGTGCATTAATGATTCTACAAGAAGGAATGGACTAGAGAAAAGGTTGTGCGCGTACCGTACAAGATCCATACAACTTATTTTGTATTAAGTGAGATAAAACCTTTCTTGTCTGTAAAGTGCACATTATTTTATCATTAACTAAATGAAAAGGTAAACATTCAATTTCACTGGATGGAGTTGAAAAAACTATAGCAAATTAAAGTAATAGATCAATTTATATTAGGAAAATTGCAATTAGTTACTTTTATTCTGTATTAGGTATAGCTATATCAATTTTTAAATGATTCGATATTTTCATATAGGTTTCCATACCTCCTCAACTGCCTTTTCTTTAAGGCGTTCTGAGTACTTCAAAGACTTGATCTCTCCATGTGCCTCCCCCAATTCTCTATCTTTGTCTGCAAGGTTGTACAGACCTTTAGCTCCGGTAAGAAGTATGTAGAGACTTATCAAGAAAAAAAAATAAGTAAGTGGTATGTAGAAACTATAGTTGTGCCAGGAAAAAAAAACCCATAAAGGAGAATAAAAGGAAAGAAAAAGCAAGAGAGGGACAGAAGCATGCCCCTCCGGAAAGGAAAATGCATAGTTGATCACGGTTGATTTAAGTTTCACCTAAGAGTAACACACCCAATATTTAATTTGTGAACAAACTCTTTCCTGTTTAAGGATACTCAGAGTAGCTTCAAGTAAGACGTTCGTAAGAGTCAAAAGGTAATCCCATGAACCTAAATTCCTGAAGGTGCTTACGTTTTAGTTCTGAAATATTTTAGGTACAACAGATGTTAGTATGTTTTTTGATTCATTTTAGTATCCAGCTTATCATTCAAAACCCATTAATATTGCAAATTGTGGGCAGCTAAGCCATTGTATCGAGACATTTGTTATAGCATGTTTGTTAAATATTGCTTCTAGAATCCTACATCAAAGCACTCCAATTATTAGCCATGTAATAAATAATCACCTCTTTGTGGCTAACATGATCACCCTTCTTCATATGCCACCTTCAATAGATCACAGTTGGATTCGTAATTCTTTTTTATATTTATCTTTTCTTAATCCATTTTGCCAATATATCTAATTGTACCCTCTTCATCGCAGAAATTATTTTGCTAGAATATGCTTACATTCATCAGATTCAATCCATGTTGGGATGAAACAAAAAGGGAAGAAATGTGCAATCTTCATCATATGGGCTGTAAGATAAGGTCACAGGAAGACCTACGAATGCAGAACATTCATCAAATTTACTATGATGAACAGGTCACAAGAAGACATACGAGAACACCAACTTTGGCACGTAAACTTACTAGAATGTGCGAATGTTCATCAATTGGACCATCTGAAGAGATCACAAGAGGACCTATAAGTAGGGGACCAACAAAATTGGCTCCATTATCACCAATGAACATATTCACATGCAACAACAAATATTATATTTTAGCATTTTTCCACTCAAAGAAAACAACCTTCACAATTCTAATTTGTCTTTATTAGCTTTTGATGTCACAAGTTTTCAAATATTCCATGTGAGCAACCCTCATACATCTTTTTCTGTTTTCCACAGCAAATTAATGTTTTTTTTTTTTTTTTTTTTTTTTTTAAATAGCGAAACAAACCAAAAAAGTAGTTCACAAGAAGAGAGAAATAAAAAAAGAACTCTCAGGCAAGTTATCAACACCATTCGCGAAAAAAGATGATGAAAATTAAAAAACTGCTCCAAATTTGAACTTTTTGTCAAGTAGATTGTCAACATAAATCCAAAACTGCCTCAAAATCAAAGCTTTTTAACATCAGTAAACAGTCTGGAGAAACAGCTTCACCATAAAAGTTTAATCATAACCCATATGGAATTTTTTTTTTCTTCCTATTTTCGGCAAACCATTTTCTATTGAAAAAACACTTAGAATGCAACAACAACAATAATGCCTCAATTTCAAACTTCCCCATAATTTTAAAAATAAAATAAAAAGAAAGGATGACAATAGTAATTTGTGGATGTAATTGAAATCCAATAGAAAAATAAAAGGACAGATAAGAAATGACAAAGCTGGCAAAAAAAGAGGAAGTAATCACATAATTGCACAAAGGAACGAAGAAATTTCTTCGAACCCAATCCAAATGGGTGCAAAAAAAAAAACCATTTTATTTTCTTTTCATCAAAGCAAACACTAACAATTGAAAATAGAAATCATGGTCATACTTACCATGTTTATAGGAGCAGTGAAATCCAAATATAGAACATAACAAATGGAGCAGTATTAAAAAAGGGGGAAGGTAAAGCGGTGAAGTGAAACTTAATACAATTCATAACAGAAACTTCAAGAGAAAAAAGAATAAGAATTGATCACACAAAATTAGACAAGAAAATGGAAATTCTTCAAACCCAATTCCCCAAAAAAAGGAAAAAATGATTATAAAAATGATTCTAACCTCGGAGTTGATTGTCAAGACGAGTGAGCTCAATTCGGATTGGATCAGAGCCATGCAAGATGTTCATTGTTTTGTGTGAAGAAAAATACTACTAATAGAGAGAGAGAAATCTGTTTCAGTACTTGTTGTGCAGATAGATAGTTCCAAACCCCAAAATTCTGGACTACACAGTATAATGCATGTGATGTGTATACGTACAATCATTTTCTGTAGTTATATGATGAAGAATGGGTGGGTTTTATTTGGTGGTTTAAACGGTGGGAGAAGAAGAGGATTTAATGTGGTTTAAGCGGGGTTTAATGACTGACACTTGCACACAATTATGCTTTTCTTTTTATTTAATTAAACTTTCTGTAGGGGAGGGTGGGGGAATTATTGGTAGTTCTTGCGTGTGCGTTGTTTTGCTCCCAACACACACACAAGGATCTTATTCGCTGTAAAGTAATATAGTGACTTTAATAGTCGGATATCAATATCCACAGAGACTTGTGATCAACGATTAAATGAGAATTTACTATTACTACTAATTATGCAAGTACGCATGTAAAATGTTTTTATTGTTTTGTAAACTAATGTAGAAAGTAAATAACTAACTAATTATTCTAACAGTTTCTCATGAACATTCGTTTAAGACTTGAGTTTATCACAGAGAGATTAGTATTCCAGAATCGTGGTTGATTCACCAATCGTATTGAGTCATTCAAGTATCTTATGTCACACCCCAATTTCCGATAGGGTATGATGGCACCCGAGCCCTTCTGCCGAAGCGAACCGGCCGATTAACGTAACACTCAGACCACCTTGGGCCCACAAAACATAACATACACACGATATGAGAATTTTTCGGAAAACAAACATGCCTTTCGTTTTTTTTTTTTTTCCAAACCAAATAAAATCTCGCAATCGTATGAAAACGTAATGTGAGGCATAACGAACTTCGGCTTATATAGCCGCTTGCCAAACACATCGGAGCATAATGCATACAAACACATAAAACACATAGCCGTTACAAAATGTACCCGACATATCATACACTCGACATGCCTTCCAAAGTCTCTATCATAACCGAACACCATACAAAGCACTGCGACTCGGCGGCCTCACGGAGAGAAATGGAGCTCGCCAATCCGAGTCCTGAAAGATCTTCTCGCTAGCATCACCGACTCATCCGTGGGTACTGCGTGGCATGAAACGCACCCCGAAGAAGGTGGTCTGCATTTGGGGGTGCGCGGAAAGTGAAATGAGCAAGATACATCAAACGAGCTCGTAACTAAGTAGGAAGTACGGAAAGTGAAGTCGTAATAACCCAACTATCTAAGTACTTACATCAAACACACAAATCATGCGTACTCATACCGAACGCGTCGTAATCTTTGTCATATGGAATGACAAGAACCGATGTGGGATCGCTCACCATCGGTGATCAAACTCGTCACCTGAGAACAAACTCGTATACATCATCACATATCAAACGCGGTCCATGCGACACAGCGGGAATGACAATGGTCGCCACCCTATCCGGCACCACAACACAAGATAACACCGAAGTTTCAATCTCGTATCCCCGAACACAACACATCGTCACAACACATCATAAGCCATATCACAAAGATAACTCCATAAATCCAACCCTCCACATGGCGAGGTCGGGGAACCGAACACAAGATAGCTCCAGAGTATATCATAGTGCGCGCGATCTATATCTGGGCCGGGATGCGGTGGAAAGAGGTAACACAAAACGCACGAACGGAACATCGCAAGTAACCACACGCATGTCGATACATCATCAACCAGACTCAACCGAATAATCAAAACGAACCCTGCTGAAAAATCCAAAACCATAGTCAAAACTAGTTTCTCCGAATCTCGCTCGGGGCATGTCAAACCGAATCCTTTTAGAAACCGTTGTTACGCATCAAAATCATAGGCGTAAAATCTTATTTCCAACTCGACAAAAAATAAATAATCATAGTGAAGAAAATGTTAAATTTTCCGAAAATCCATAAAGGTAGCATAGAAAGGCCGCGGGCCCCACGGTAGTCTTGCCGACCCCCGTCCGAGCCCGACTACGAGGGGTAGGGAGAGTGTGATGCCTTATGAACTTACATATTATGTTTGGGGCGTTTCGAGGTGGTAACAAAAAGTTACGGACGTTCGTAGTTTTAAAGTCGTTTTGGAACGGGTCTCTTTTGAAAACAAGATTTTTTTTAAAAAATAGAACTCTTTTCAAACACCTTAAAAGTTTAATCCTACAAAAGACATAAGTGGTCATAACTCAACCGCGTTAAAGATACGAACATCGAGGAACTTATACGAATCGCTTACACAATATTTCAAACTCAACCATATCAAGAACATACAAACACGGCTGTCCGATACTAAGGATGCCTACAAAGACAAAGCTAAATACGATTCACAAACCTACTTGAAATTTACGAATGGAATTACCCGAGGCACAAATCATGTCATACCTTAGTTCCGTCTAAGACATGCCAAAAAGAAAAGAAAGGGTAAGCTTTCACATACCACGGCTTGCTTCTAAGCTAATCCAACGTAAGTTCGTCTTCTCAAAAATCTACAACAACATCAATAGCATCGAACATTAGTCCGATACTAAGGATCCAATTCCAAACCATTACCTTTCTGCTGAATTTTCGCGGCGCTTCACCTATAACTTGGCCCCCGAGAATTTAACTCGCCAAATCTTCAACAACAATACCAACAACCATTCCAACGACATTAATAAGTAATTTCAAACGCATCTTCCCAACACTAACAAGTCATTTCCACATACTTCGACACATTCCAATTATATTCAACTTAACTACATATTTCCAAACTAATGTCAACGATCGCATATTCGAATAACAATTCAAACCTTTCATACACAAATCAATAACATTTCCCACAATCCACGAAATTATTCAAAACAACCCAAACAAAACATAAGGCAACCCCGAAGCTTTCCAAGTCCAAGGAAATATCAACAACGCATTTCTTTCCTTTCAAATTCATCAACTATACCAACAATTCACACGTTGACAACATTATCTTCCACAAATCTTACGAAACTATATTAAAACTTCTTAATGTTCTAAATGAAGCCCATCAACGATTACAACACCAACTTGGCACATTAAGCTCTCATTTACATCATTGCATTCAAGACGACGACAACCAAAACACACTAAATAAAACTTGTTCTTCACTTTCTTTCCATTACGTACGGCCCAACCTCAACTCCAACACCTTGGGCGAGTTTCAATCATTTTCTACACACCACAACAACATACAAACAAGCTATATACAATTAGTTCACTATCTCCATACAACACACACAACACACGGCCACATACACACAACACACTAACATCCATATATTCATGAATTCCATCCTTTTCTACGTACCACAACATGCACACATCACCCATAAACATGCAAAAAGGATAGAACCTCACCCTTCCATCTGCTTTCTTCCAACTCTAGGCTAAGCTTGTTCTTTGCAAAACGGAGAGTGGTTCTCTTGTTCCATCAACTACTCCACGATAACAAGGACCTCCAATTAGCATGAAAGCTTAGAGAAAACAATTTTTCATGGCAAATTTTTATGTAATGGGTTCGTGACCCTCTCCTCTAGGTTCTCCCTTCTTTTTTCTCTCATTCTCTTGAACTTTCTAGGAGATAAAGTGAATGATGAAGATGACTTGATCATCTTTCTCTTTTCATAATAGCCAACCATGTGGCCGTGACCCCTCCTTCAGCGACCCACGCAGCGGCTAGGAAAAAATCATGAATTTTGGCCAATTTTTTAAATAATGGCCCCTTTCCTTTCGTCTTTGGTCCCAAATTTTTTTTAACTTTCATTCTCTAATTTTTCCTTTTTCCCAAACTTACCCCCAACAAATTATTTTCCCAAAAAAATGAATATCATCTTTCATTGAGACAAAATCAAAAAGGGGAAAATTAAAAATCATCCCCCTGCCAAGCTTATTTTGAATACTCCCACTACGGGAAATACGGGGGGTAACAAATGCGCCTCCTCCCGGGATGGCAAGGGTTTGGTTTACAAAATTTTTCCCGGGATTTTTTCCCCGGGAAATTCGGCGGGGGCTGGGGAAAATTTGTCTCCCGGGTTAAATTTTGGCTGGGGAAAGGGCCCGGGCCCGGGGGCGGATATGGGTGATCGAGGGGCCTTTTGGGTTTTTGAAAGGCCTAGGGCCACATTTGATGGATAGATGTTTGGCGCGTCTCTCCCAAAATAATATGGATTTGCCCCTCAAGCCCACGCTCAAAAATTTTGAAGAAAGCTTGCAAACAAAGAAGCGAGCATGATGGGGGCTGAAAAGGGCTAGGTCTTCGGGTCCGATGAACGAGTATAGAGGTGGGCACGGACGGGGGGTCTTCTGAAACCCTCGGGCCACCCCATGACCCGTGCGCCTCCCGGCATTCGGGCCCAGAGATTTGATAGATTTCCCTTTGGGCCGAGTCGGGGGCT
>NW_026713110.1:0-29089 GCF_029784015.1 Lycium ferocissimum
ATGAGACGGTACGTACGATTTGTGTACGAAAAAGAAGCGTACGGTATTTTGAGTAATGTACTTATCTTTTAGTCTTGTGTCTCGGTTATGGTTGTTTTACGTATTGCATGCCTTACATGCTCGGTACATTTTCCATCGACCCTCTCGTCTTCGGGGTCGGCGTTTCTCATGCCGCGCTTGGTACTCCCGGATATTTGCTGAAGTTATTATAGAAGATGTCCCAGCGAAGATGGCAAGCTCCATTCTCCCGGAGGGCTGCCCAATCAGAGTTTGTTTGTTATGATTTCTGGATTTATATTAGAGACTTTGCAGACAGCGTCGTGGGTATTGGTTGTCGGTACGTACGCGACTCCATGGTGATATGTCGGTCCGTGTTATGTAATGAAACTTTGCATAATTATAGATTTGTTCGATTTAAAGGCTACGAGAAAGGAGATTGCTGAAAATTTTGCTATGTATTTTATCTTATTTGATTTAAAAAGTTTGGCGTGACTTTGTATGCGGCAAGAGTCTGAGGGTTCGCTCGGCCCTAAGTAAGGGTCGGGTGCCCATCACATCCTAATAAGGTTAGGGTGTGACATCATCCTTATGATTCAGTTAGTTACAGATTGCTCCTTGTTTTATGCCTCCTCAGTTTATTGATGCTTCATTATTGTTTACGCTTCACATACTCAGTACAATATTCGTATTGACGTCCTTTCTTCGGACGCTGTGTTCATGCCCACAGGTAGACAGGGAGGTGGCCCAGACTCATAGGAGCTAGCAGTTGATTTGAGAGCACTCCATATTCCGGAAGTGCCACAGATTTCTCTTTTGGTATATGTATATATATATATATCTGTATATTCGTGTTTTTGGCTATGACGGGGTCCTGTCCCGTCCAGATGTCTAGCATTCCAGTAGAGGCTCCTAGATACGCAGTGTGGATAGTCTGGTCCCATGGCTTTTATGTATATGCATGTATATATTATTTTGGAAAGCCGAAGGGCTTATGTTTATAAAAGCAAATGTATTTCGAAGATTCCGGTTTTACATGATTATGAGCATATAGTATGAATAATAGCGAGATAAAGGTGTAAGTGAGTGGTGTTCGGTGGTTAGCCCGGATACCCGTCGCGGCCCGTAGCTCGGGTCGTGACACTTAACATCATCAAACCATATATAAATACCATATCCTCATTATCATACATCTCGTAGGTACATTGTAGGCTAACATCATCATACATATCATAGAGTTACAATTATTAATCGTCTTATAAACATACCATGGCTCTATCATAACTTAGTATCATTACACACATGTATATATACACATATCATCACAACATATGTTGGGTCTCATGGGCATCTATAGTCATGTCGGGGTGACGTAAGGTCGTGGAACCCCGACCACATTATGGAGTAATCAGATCATCGGAACTCACCTTGAAGGGATTAACATTTTAAGGTGAGTGTACATAAGAAGAAGTATCAATGGAACCGTATTTAGAATCATTGACTTCATGGGCGTCATTTCTCACTCTAGGACCCTTTAGATTTAACTCGTCATCGTCAATTATCATGCCCGTGCCTTATCTCTTTTCTTTATCTTACACGTATGTAGCTCCCTATAGTCATAGACTCATCGTCATTACTATCGTGCTCATAATATATCTCTTATCTTTCTCTTGTATGGCTATTTATTAACGTAGGCTCTTAGTTCTTCAGAATTTAGGAGATTTATGGAGACGGAGGAAGGTCATGCCTTGAAGGGAAAGAGACTAATATCGTAAGATGGGTCTATCAACAAAGAATAATAGCGATGCGTCGTATGAAGGTCATTAAACTTGTAGAAATCTCGCATCATAAGTTTTAGGATCTCTAGACTCAGCTCATCATCATATTCATAACATGCTTCTTACTTCATCTCATGCGAGCTCTTTATAACGCAACTCATCATTTCCGATACATACATATATGTAGAGAAGTTGTAGAGAGATGGGAGGATTCATACCATAGAGTCATGCCTTAGAAAGAAAGGTTGAGCCTTACATACCTTTGTCGTTTAACTACTCGATTGCTTGCTCGTCCTCTTTTAATGCACTCGTTAATACCTTAGATGATGGAGAAACAAGCCTTGGGTGATAATACACCTCTTGCACCAAAACCCTATTTCCCTCTTTCTTGAATTTCTTGGTTTAGATGGCTTTAGTGAGGTTTCATAAGCTTGATTCTTGTTGGTTTGATGAAGTTGATCACAATTTTTCCTTGAATTCGTGTGGTTGAAGTGTATGGAAGGTTCTAGAGGCTTTGAGAGAGATGGAGAGGTGTATGGAATGAAATAAATGAAGTGGGAATGCATTTATAAACTTGGAACATTTCAGCCCGTCGGGAGTTCCACGGACTGTTCCACGGTCCGTGGAACCAAGTGCTGGCCGTGGAACTGGTCGTGGTTCACGACCAGCCAGCCATCTTCTCTGCTGGCTGTTCCACGGACACATCCACGGTCCGTGGATCATGATGCTGTCCGTGGAACATGGTCGTGGAACTCACAGTTCCACCGGAATTGTTCCCGTCGTTTCGTTTGATGTCCAATCCTTATGAACCTTCTTAGCACTTGTTTATCACTTCATTAGCAATCTAAGGGACGTTATAACTCTTCTCCAAAACATCCTCAAGGCATCATTAATTCAATACTCATAGTTTTTCCCGACACACTAACTTATAACCCGCTTTCCTTAACAACTTTCTTTCCTTAGCTCGAATATCTTTGGAAATCTTAATTAGGATCATCAAATATTATTTCCTACTGGTCCGAACCTCGTGTACATCACGCCCTTCATTAGTCCATTCATTGTACACTAAGGGGAAATTTTCGAGGTGTAACATTATGAATGGTAGTAATGATAATGAGGAAGTGTGGTATACGAATGTATATAGAGTTGTATTGAAATTATTGTTGTGTGTTGGTTATGAAAAGGAGTTTTAGGCATGTAATGAAGTCTCTTAATTACGAAATTGATGATAATGTCATTGTTGATTTGGTGCTGTTTTATGATATAATGGAAGTCGATAAAACAGGGGAAATGTTGCCCAATTTTCGCTAGCTCATGAATTATTCTAGTTTGAACTTAAGAGTGTCTTTAAGACTCAACCTTAGTATGATCCTTTTAAATGTAGATCTTGTGAACGTGGAAGGAGAACGTTAAATGATTAAGGAGACGTTAAGGTATGTTAAGGATATTCCTTCTTCATTTTGGTATGATCCTATGTTATGAGCCAACAAGCGATTAAATGAGCTTCCATATTACTCTACTCTTAGAAGCACTAGGAGTATTTCAGTCTTTGATGTCCCTATACCCCGTATGATTGTTCCTTCTGTTCATGGGTCTTAAGATTACTTATGTTCATGATGTTAGCTCAAAAGTTATCCATCGGAGGTGATATGACCTTATGTCACTCCGAGAGTTCTATGTATACATTTCAGTTATGCATTGCATTCATATACATATGCATATTGACCCATGACCAGAAGGCGTTATATACGCGTATATTATATGTACATGGGGTATGGGAAAATGGATAGGCATTATATACGCATTACCACCTCATCAGCTGGTGCACCTTGATGATGATATATGGATCGGGCCATATGTTCCTCGGTATTATTATATGATATATGGATCGGGCCGTACGTTCCTCGGCACTATTACATGGGATATGGATCGGGCTGCACGTTCTTCAGCACTATGACCTATATTTATAAACATGAGCATGACTATGTCACGACCTAAGCCGATGAGTCATGACGAGTGCTCGATCTCTAATGACCAGACACCCCTACACTTGCTTAACTATCACATAACAACAGGGTGGCCCAAATCTGACTCATATCCAACTGTGTGCGTATATATATATACTGAAATAATAGTGTAAGCCGACTAGGCTGCTATATATGCTGTACACCAAAAAGAATGAGAGCCGACAAGGCTACATTATGTACCATCTACATACAACTGTCTACAGACCTCTAATGGGACGTAAAAGCTGTAGAAACGATGGGACAGGGCCCCGCCATACCCATATACATGTATATAGATCTCAAAATAGCATACCAAAATGGACCGCAGCTCCGGGTCAAGTGTAGCGCACCGACTACAGCTGAGGGGAAGTCCTACTGAGCTGGATCGTCTCTCTATCTACCTAAACCTGCGGGCATGAACGTAGCCCCCCGAACAATAAGGGAGTCAATACGGATAATGTACTGAGTATGCAAGGCATAAGAGTAACACATATAAATAAGAATCATGAAAGGAATCTGAAACTCATTAACACACTGACTGTCTGAATGCATCTGTATGACTGAAGACACCTCTGCGGTGTATGATATGCATGCACTCTGTAAAAATACTATAACTGTCACGACCCAATCGGAGGGCCGCGACGAGCACCCGGTGCTATCCCACCCGGGCACCCCTTAGCATACTTTCACGTCATATCTAGGTGAGCCACATACTAAATCATGCTTTTCATTCATCATCATTTTAGCCTCAACGGGCAACAACACATCTATATCATCATTAACACTATGCCCATATAAATGTACATAAGCCGACAAGGTGGGGTCAAAATAATATCCCAAATATAGGCTGACAAGGCTGAACATGCCTAACCATATACACAATGTCTACGAGCCTCTAAGAAGGGTACGTCATATCATAACATATGGGCGGGACAGGACCCCGCCGTGCCCATAAATATGTACACAAAAGAATCTATACCAAAAGCTGTAGCTCCAAATGAAGTGGAGCTCCACTATGTAGTCCCCGAGAAAATACGGCTATGGATCGAGTCTGTCTCCCTGGCCACCTGCGGGCATGACGCAGCGTCCACAAATAAAAGGACGTCAGTACGAAGAATGTACTGAGTATGTAAAGCATGATCAATATCAATATGGGATCATCATGGATAACATATAAAATAACACAAGATGGGAGGCAATAGCATCATCATCATAGCACTTACCTTCTTTCCATAGGGACGTTCCATTTCTATTTCATACTCGCGTACATACATTCATACCCTTTCTCATTTACCTTTTGTATCTATTTTCGTATTCGTATTCGTAACTCATTTCATGCTCATGTTCACATCACATACATAGCCCTTACTTGGCACTTACATGGTCTTAACATATCCGTACTCTAATTGATGTTATATACACAGCGTAGTCGTACTCATATAGATGTCATATACATAGCTTATTCATACTCATATAGAAGTCATATACATAGCATTTACATAGCGTGCCCGACCACGGAGGTTCGGTGTTTCACGTACCTGGCCCTACCAAGGCTCAGTGCCTGGCCCTACCAAGGCTCAGGGTTGTTCGTACCTGGCCCTACCAAGGCTCAGTGTTATTCGTACCCAACTGCAGTGGTGTGCGCGCGTGTCGTCATATAGATATACATGTATACATACTTACCATATTCTACCCGACCATATAAGCTCGGGGTTCACAATAGCCTCTCATGGGCACACATACATATAAGCTCGCTGTTATATCCCGCATTTCGTACGTCGGAATATTTTTCTAAGTTGGTTGCGAAGAGTTATGGACAAGGCTATCTTCCGACCTTGTTGTAAGGCATAAGTCGCTTATGATTTCATGGGATGGAGTTATTAAGGAAAATTTGGGGTAAAAGTGAAATTATGAAAACTAATATTTCATGAAATATGGGACCAAAAATGAATTATGGGAAGTTAGACGTTTCATGAAAAATTTGGGGCCAAAAGAGAAGTTTGGAAGTTTTAATTCATGAAATAAAATGACCATGTGGCCATGCACATGACTTGTGTGCCATGGCCATATGGATGTTTAATATAAGAGCATAGAAGATGACTAATTAGTCATCTTTTCCATCTCCCACCTAGAAAGTTCAAGAAAAAAAAATGAGAGAGGAAAGCTTAAGGCTATTCAGCCAAGGAGGAAAAAAATGAAGGCCAAAAATCTTGATCAAAAAAATTATTTCTCCTAGCAATTCTATCAATTGGAAGGTCCTCGTCAACGTGGAGTAGTTGTTGGAATAAGAAAGCCGCTCATTGTCGCAATTCACCAACTCTAGCCGAGTGAAGAAGTGAATGAAGAAGGTAAGATTTAATCTTGTTTTTATGTGTTATGAATGGTTGGTGTATGTCGTAGTATGTGGAAATGGATGAAAACTCATGAAATATGGTAAGTTGAAGTTGGGCCGTGTGTATTGTGTCTTGGCCGTGTGTAGTGTGTGTTGTATAGGAGTAGTGAATTAATTGTATATAGCTTGTTTGGATGTTGTGGAGTATGGAAATGAATGGAATTCATGAAAATATGGTGTTGTGTGTGTGGCCGTGTATGTGCCATATGGTGTAGGAATGATGAATTATTGTTACTTAATATTTTGGTTGTTGTTGTTATGTATTCTATGATGAGAGTGAAAGTTCAATGACTCAAGTGGAAGTTGTAGCCGTTTGTGGGCTGTTTTGGAAGCTAATGAAATTGTAATATGGTTTGTAGTATTTACGATAAGAATATTGTCATTGTGTGGATTGTTGATATAGCGTATGAATTTGGAAGAAAAGAATGCATTGTGTTGCTCTTGCCAAGTTTGGAAAGTTTCGGGTAGAGTAGTACATTGTTTGAATTGTTTTGAATATTTTGTGGATTGTTTAAAGCGCTCTTGAATCTTGTGTGAATGGTTTCGGATTGGTGCTTGAACATGTAATCGTCGATGTTGGTTTGAATATATGTGGTTGAAATGAATGTAATGGAATGTCGTCGAATTATATGAAGGGAGTTATTAATGTTAGAATGCGTCGGGATTGATTATTGATATTGCTATTATGTTTGTTGGTATTGTTGATAATGATTTGGCCGAGTTAAATTCTCGGGGATGTCCAATTTATAGGGGAAATGCTGCCGAAATTTTTGTAGATAAAGTATTAATTTGGAATTGGATTCTTAAGTGTTATGGTAAGTGTTATGGCTAATGGTTGATGCCTAATGACGTTATTGTAGATCGTAAGAAGGCGAGATGTAAGTTCGGATTAGCTTAGGAAGCGGCTAAGGTATGTAAAGCTCAACCTTTCCTTCTTTGGCATGTCTTAGTTGAAAGTAAGTTATGGCACGAATCTCGAGGCAATTCTATTCCGGTGATCCGAGCATGTTTATGATTCTTATTGGCTTCTTGATATTCGTATTCTTAATGTGGTCAAATCATGGTCCTTATGTCATTTGTGTAATTAAATTTCAAAAGTTGCATAAAGGTGTTGTTTTTAAAAGAGTTTTGTTCCTAAACGACTCCGAAACTACGAACGTCCGTAACTTTCACAGAAAGGCTCGGATCGCTTCGATATGTTTGTGGAAATGTCACGATCCAACCCCGTAGGCCGTGACTAGTGCCGAGTGGGCACTCATACGTATCCGCCAACCATAATCGTACTATTAATAGCATAAGCATAGGCGAAGGTAAGTCGTCGCCCCAAAGCTGACATATAGATATACATATACACATATATACATAACGGAGTAGCCGGTAAGGCTATCAAAACATAAGAACACAAACCAAACAAACACAACTGTACAGAACTCGCCCACAACCCACGCGTTTATGTCTACAGACCTCTAAGAGTCATAACAGAACCCTAAGACGGGACAGGGCCCCGCCGTACCCGTGAACAAACATATATATATACAAATAACAATCCGTACCCAAAAGCGTAGGCTTTCTCGAACGGCGGAATGGACATCTAGGCCGACGAATCACTGTATGTACACACACCTCGCGCGGCATGAAACGCAGCCCCCGAAGAAAAGGGGTCAGTACGGAATATGTACTGAGTATGCGAAGCAAGAAAATATAATAACCGGATCATAATCGAACAGAAGGTGTTGTTTCAAAAGTTGTGTAATTTGTGTAATTAAATTTCAAAAGTTGTGTAATTAAATTTCAAAAGTTGCATAAAGGTGTTGTTTTTAAAAGAGTTTTGTTCCTAAACGACTCCGAAACTACGAACGTCCGTGCGAAAGGCTCGGATCGCTTCGATATGTTTGTGGAAAGTCCTAAAGTGAGTAAGGATCGTAACTTTCTGAGGCGAGCTCGGATTGATTTGACATATGACTATGGTCCCTACGGTTCTAGGTTATGCTTATGATGTTTGATATGTCTCCAAGTAACGTCCAAAAGATTTTTGATATAACTTTTGTTCCTACTTTCAAGTGACGATCCGTTTGTACTATTTCATTGAGTCTGCGGAAATGATTTGTGTGCATATGGTTTCTCGCTACTACGCTCGTGCATGCCTATATATTTATATCATGCAATATATATATATATATATATATATATATATATATATGGATGATGATATGATGATGTGATGAGATGGGGATGGCGGCCGGGATGGCATACCGAGTCCCTTGCTAGCGGGGCCGGGACACGCTATTCACCGAGTCCCTCACTAAAGGGCGGGTACGGTATGTATATATGTATATCGCGTACGCATACATGATTATGATATGATTTTACTCACCGAGTCCCTCACTAGAGGGCCGGGTACGGTATATATGTACGATGATATGATGATACGATTATGATATGATTTTATTTACCGATATATGTATATGCATGTTAAATGTTTCAAAAGGACAAGTCTTATGATTTTTTCGGTCACTATACTTGTGTACGTAGTTCGTATTTCGGTTATGGTTGTTTTTTCTATACTCCATGCTTTACATACTCGGTACATATTCCGTACGACCCCTTTCTTCGGGGTCGCGTTTCATGCCGCGCGGTACACCCGGATGAGCCGAAGATATTATTGGAAGATGTTCCAGCGGGATTGGCGAGCTCCATTTTCTCCGGAGTGCTGCCGAGTCAGAGCATTATGATATGGTTTCATGTTCCATGTTAGAGACTTTGCAGACAGTGTCGTGGGTATAAGATGTCGATTATGTAAGCGGCTATGTAAGCCGATGTGTTATTACGCATTGTATTATAAATCTATATGTTTCTATATGTGTTACAGACTTTCTTTGATTCGAGAAAGGTAAAAAGCATATTACTCTTCAAAAAAAAAAAAAATTCCGTTATGTATTTGTGTTATGATTTGAGAGCCAGCGTGGTTATGAGTATTATGTGATTCAGCGGGTTCGCTCGGCCCTAAATAAGGGTCGGGTGCCCATCACGCCCTAACAGAAATTAGGGTGTGACAAATTGGTATCAGAGTGGTTCGTCCTAGGGGTTGTCTGCAAAGTCGTGTCCAGTGGAGTCCTGTTTATGGTGTGAAGCGCGCCACATTTATAAATAGGAGGCTACGGGGAATCTAGGGTGGTTACTCTTCTTTGACATCTTAGATCGTGTCGTAGAGCCAAGTTATAGGAAATGAGATTCCCAACACTGACCTTTGATTCCCGCAGAGAAATGGCATCAATAGAAGAAAGCGATTAACGATATTGGAAGCTACGAAGCACGCAGGTAAGCAACGGTACGAAAAATACATGTCGGGTAAGATATGGAAGCACGATTAAAATACAAGTTGTGATCAAAAGAGAAAGTAAGCAGGAAAGTGTAACAGGTGCCGTTTGAGTTGGGAATATGAGGTACGTTCATTATTTTTGTACTGTTGATGATAATGGGAGCCCTGTGAGGCTGTGATATGATATGATATGTGTATATATATGTTGGCCCTGTGAGGCGTTGTTGGTATTTTCTGTGTACAGGTTTTGAGATAGTAACAGTTACAGAGGAAACTCTGCCGAAATTTTCCCAGAAATTAAGCGAGAATGAGATATAGGTTTGTAATGTGTCTTGGAAGGTCGTGCCAATAGTAATGAAAAAAAATTGATTAAGCTACGAGTACGGCCGACACCGAGAAAGAAGCTAATTATTGAATTGGGGATAACAATACCTGGAAGTTCAATATCGACACGGTGAAAAGAATTTGGAAAAGACTTGTAGCCCTAAAAGGCGATCCAAAAAAAAAGGGGGCTGGTAAGTCGTGATGGAGTGTTATTTAAGGTGCCGACCGAATGGACAAGTAGGGATGAATTACGACGAGCTTATAGTTAAAGGGAGTAATAGGATGATTAGGACAAGAGTACGGAGGAAAGGAATTGCGATGAATATGAACGTATTGATAAGACAGTTTGTGTAACATTAAAGGTAAAGTGGATCAAAAAAAAAAAAGAGAAGCAAGGGGTTAAGAAGTGTTATATTATAGGATTAATTATGAATAAGGTATAATGTGGACGTAATAAGGCCGGTTATGAAAATAAGTAAGGCCTAGTGAGAAAGCGGCTAAAGCTATGACGTGGTCTAGGTAGCTGGGATATAAAGACTTATTGAATCCTGTAGGAGAAGTCTAGAACGAGGGTTATATAATAGCGGAAATGATAGCGAGTGCAAAAAAAAAAAAAAAAAAAAAAAAAGAGAGAAAGAAAGGGTAATCGGAACAAGGAAATAAGAAGGGAGCGAGACAATAGTGTAGTAATAGGCCATGATATGTGTTGTCAAGGATACGAGTACTATAAGTGATGGGACTATGAAAGACACGGTTATAGGAAGGATGAGGAACGAGGTAAAATGAGGGCAGAAATCCAAGGACCGCCAACCGAGTATCTGTAAGTAACGGCGATCGAGGTGTATTCCTCACCGTCGAGAATTTGGAAGTCTAAGACGGAAAAGTAGTCATGTTTAGAGGTGAAACGTGAATATTGAGGATTAAAGGGAGTTGAAATAGAAATTGTGAAGTCAGGAGATTAAGAAACCTTTCTAATTCGGAGGCAAACGTGTTATGAGAACGTTTCAAAATCCGTTAGGACTTCGACTTACTCTAAAATACGTGACAAAGGTGATGCGGTAGGGTGGACGCAGTTATACGAGCGTTAAAGTGTCGTATTCCGCCAGAATTCTAAAGTTAAGCGTGCTGGAGTGAGAGAAATTCTAGGATGGGTGACCCCCTGGGAAGTTTTCTGAAAATTCTACAAATTCAGATGCAAGAAGTAAATGAGGAGTTAGAGGGACTTAAGGACAACTTAAGAGTCTGAAGAGTGGGCAGGAACCTTAAGAGGTCGTGCAGAACGGGGCGAATTAGACCGATAAAGAGGAAAAGGGTACATCGCTGTCACGACCCAACCCCGTGGCCGTGACTAGTACCCGAATTGGGCACCCAAACACAATCACAGATCCGAGACGCAAACAGATGGCTTATATAGACATAAATATCAAACGCTGTCTCGAATATATCAAGCTCGTCGCAAACACATCTCAAACACAACTGCATATATATCAAAGCCGGCAAGGCTATCAAAGGGCGCAACGGCCCAAAACATATACAAATGCAAGCCGAC
Organism: Lycium ferocissimum; assembly: GCF_029784015.1. NCBI lineage: Eukaryota > Viridiplantae > Streptophyta > Magnoliopsida > Solanales > Solanaceae > Lycium > Lycium ferocissimum. The sequence continues at coordinate 11,366 of NW_026713110.1, forward strand.
CAGGCTGCCACGGCGAATGGGATCGCCCCAAACACAACATATACAAACACAACTGTACAGAATGGGCGTAACCCACATACATGTCCACAGACCTCTAAACAGACAAACGGAATCATATGACGGGACAGGGCCCCGCCGTACCCCTGAACAAATATATACAAATGCAACGAACGGATATATACCAAAATATGGCTCCGAATAAGGGAGCACTCCAACGGCGAGAAGAGGGTGTCCTAAACGGGTGGATCACCAACCGTGCGTGCGTATTCGCGGGCATGAAACGGCCCCCCCAAAGAAAGGGGGTCAGTACGAAATATGTACCGAGTATGCAAAGCAGAAGATATAGTAATAAACCGAGTAATAGTCGAAACAGAAGTATGAAAAGTAAGTACATATCCAAAAGTATCAAAATGGTTACTTTCAAAATACAAGTCATGCATAGGGCACGTAAAATATGGTCGCCCGCCCGTCAATGGCGCCATAACACAAAGATAACACCGTAAAAGTTTCAAATCTCCGAATCCCCGTCACATATCACAACACAAAGATAACGCCAAACACAAAGATAACGCCAAATATAAGTGGAACCCGGCCCTCGAGCGAGGAACTCGGTGAACCATAAACACAAGATAACACCGGAGTATATCATAATGCGCACGACAACGAACCGGCCGGGACTCGGCGAAGGATATAACGAATGCACGAGCGGAGTCGTGAGTAATCATATGCATAAAATCATTGTCATAAATCCAAAAGATAAGTAACACAGTCATATTTGAAATCGGAATAATAATTACAACATATTCTTTCAAAAGTTATCAAAATTACATAAAAGGGCATCGCGGGACCCACGGACGGGTGTAGGCCCGAGCTGGGCCCGCCTATGGAAAACATACTCATCCTAGATCATACAAGCTTCTACTTAAATTTCAAAGCAATCCGAGCTTTTCTGTGAAAGTTATGGGCGTTTGTTGTTTTCGAATCGTTAAAGGATAAATTATTTTAGAAATCAAACTTTCATGCAACTTTGGTAAACTAGTAGTTCCAAGGACATAAGGATCAATATTTCATCACATCAACATATGAATATCAAGAAACAAATGCGTATCATAGACATGCTCGGATTGCGGGAATAGAGTTTCCTCAAAGTTCGTGTCATAGCCTATTTTAACTAAGGCATGCCAAGGAAAGAAGGCGGCTTTACATACCTCAAACGCTCTCCAATATGATCCAAGCTCAAGCTAAATTCGACCTACGCCTCGGGCTGCCCACGGTCTACAACAAGTCATAATATGCCAAACATTAGCTATAGATGTTTTGGGCATTTAATTCCAATTTAGCCCTTAATTCTACAGAAATTTGGGCAGCATTTCCCCTGTAAATAGGCCACCCCGAGAATTTAACTCGGCCAAAATCAACAACAACAACCAACCTAGCAACAACAATAAGCAATCCGAAAGGCAAATCAACATCAATAGCTCTCTTTTTCATCATCTAACAACATTCCTAAATTCAATTCAACGGCTTACCTTCAAGCCAACATCGACGCTTATACATTCAAATATTAACCCGAACCCATACCAACCATATTTAAAGACATTCTAAGCAATTCATACAACATTTCAAACAATCCAACAATTTCTCCAAGCTACCCGAATTCAGCCCCTAAACCCGAGAACCTCACTTTACACATTCCTCATTTTCAAATCATGATTTGCATCCACAATTCACATTCTACAATGCTATTCTCATCAACATACAAATTACATTAAATATACAATAACCTCCAAATCAGTCCGCAACAATTACAACATAAATTTGAGTCATTCAACATTCATTGCCAACATAGAATTCATAGCGACGACGACTAAAATACTAAGCGACATTAATGCGTGCTTTGTCATAATCCATGATCATTTTCGGCCAACACACAACATATATACATATGGAAAATTCTCATTCATTCTTCACCCTACAATGATCATAACATACTAACTAGACCTTAATTCATCACTCCAACATAACACAACACACACACACACACGCCCAACCCTCATACATATGGCCTCAACTTTAACATACTTTATTTCATGATTTTCATCCATATTAACATACTACAACATACATACAACCTTTATAAAACATAAAACATATTCAATTCTTACCTTTCCTCTTCAATTCCACAATAGGCTAGGGTTTCCAAAGATGAAAACTAGCGGATTGATCGCTCCAACAACGCTTCCACGCTACTTAGGGACCTCAAAATAGTGGGTTTGCATCAACAAAATAATTTTGGGAAGGCTAGAAATGAAGTTGATTTTTCTTGTTCTTAGCCGAGAACAAGCTTGTTGTTTCTTCAACTTCCTTGTTTTTTTTCTAAGTGTGGTGAATGAATGAATGAAGTAGTGGTCATCCTTTACTAATGCAAGACTTTTATAAATGTCCCTTGGCCCACACCATGTGTTGGAACAATAAGAATTGAACACAAAATGGGTGGGCCAACTCCAACATATACACGGCCAAATGCATGAAAATTGCATGATTTCCATCTTTCATTTATTCCAATTTTGGTCCCAAATTTTTCTAATTGTTCCATACCAACAAATTCATGCACAACTTATATCTCAAAATAAAATCAAAGGTCAAAAATTCCGACTTTGTATCCCGAAATAGTTTTGTCCTTAACTTATCCTAATTAACCCGGATTGTTCCAATGTACAAAAATGCGGGATATAACATCCTCCCCCCCTTAAGAACATTCGTCCTCGAATGTTAGATTAGTCTTACGGGTCATACAAACAATTTGGGGGAGTTTCTTTATCAACTATCACACAACTCATTCATTGCTTAACAATTCATTTATCAAACAACATAGTCAAGTGAAGAATTTGGATTACCTGTAGGTACCGAAAATAGGTGAGGATACTTCTTCTTCATCTGCTCCTCAGCCTCCCAAGTCATTTCTTCCCGGTTGTTATTTCGCCAAAGCACTTTAACCGAAGCCACATCTTTATTTCGCAACTTTCTTACCTGACGATCCAATATGGCTATAGGATGCTCCTCATAAGATAGCTCCTCTGTGACCAGAATGTCATCTACAGGAAATACTCTGGAAGGGTCACCAATACATTTACGAAGCATAGAAACATGAAATACCGGGTGTACCGCTCCCAAATCAGCTGGCAGATCTAACTCATAGGCAACATTGCCTATCTTACGAATAATCTGATAAGGCCCAATGTATCTCGGACTGAGCTTTCCTTTCTTGCCAAATCTCATAACACCTTTCATAGGTGACACTTTCAGGAATACCCAATCACCAGTCTGAAACTCTAAATGTCGACGGCGATTATCTGCATATGATTTCTGTCGACTCTGAGCCGCTAACAACCGCTCCCGAATGAGTTTCACCTTATCCACTGCCCGCCGGACCACACGGGCCAATCAACTCAGTCTCCCCAACATCAAACCAACCGATCGGTGACCTACACTTTCTGCCATATAACGCCTCGTACGGTGCCATCTGAATGCTGGAGTGGTAGCTGTTATTATAAGCAAATTCAACAAGGGGCAAATGGTCATCCCGCCTACCTGCGAAATCAATAACACGGTGCCCGCAACATATCTTCTAATGTCCGAATAGTGCGCTCGGCCGTCCGTCGACCGGGGATGGAATGCGTACCGAGACTCACCGCGTCCCCAATCGCCCGAAAGGATCTCCAAATTAGCCGTGAACTGGGCACCTCTGTCGGAGATAATAGATATAGGAACTCCGTGAAGTCGCACAATCTCCTTAATATAAAGCCTGGCATAATCCTCAGCTGAATAGGTGGTCCGGACCGGAAGAAAATGGGCTGATTTCGTCAGCCGATCAACAATAACCCAAACGGAATCATACCTCCGTGGAGTGCGAGGTAAACCTGTAATAAAATCCATATTAATGATCTCCCACTTCCACGTCGGTATCTCCATCTCCTGCAATAGCCCACCGGGCTTCTAGTGTTCTATCTTAACGCCGGCAATTCGACACCGAGCGACGAACTCGCTATATCTCTTTTCATACCATCCCACCAATATAAGCATCTGAGATCATGGTACATCTTCGTCGACCCTGGGTGAACAGAATATCGGGCATAATGTGCCTCGCCCATAACCTGTCGCCGCAGCCCTGCAACGTCAGGTACACACAATCTGCCTCTGTGTAATAATACTCCACCGGATGTAAGCTCGAATGGGGTCTTTTCCTTCTCAAGGGCTGTGTCTCTGTAATGTGCCAGAATAGGATCCTCATACTGATGCCGCTTAATATCTTCTGTAATAGAGGAGTCAGCAATACCTCGAATAGAAACCCCAATATCCCCAGAATCAGCCAAGCGAACTCCAAGACTAGCCAACTGATGGATATCGCGAACCATTGCTTTCCCCTCTGATGGCACGTCTGCTAGGCTGCCCATAGACTTGCGACTAAGTGCATCTGCCACAACATTAGCTTTCCCCGGATGGTAGAGAATATCAACATCATAATCTTTCAACAACTCTAACCACCTCCTCTGCCGCAAGTTCAACTCCTTCTGTTTAAAGATGTATTGGAGGCTCTTATGATCTGTATAAATATCAACGTGAACACCATATAAATAATGTCTCCACATCTTCAAAGCATGAATAACCGCGGCCAGCTCCAAATCGTGAGTAGGATAATTTTTCTCGTGTTTTTCGAGGCGTGCCGGAAGCATAAGCTATCACCCCGCCGTGCCGCATCAACACACACCCCAAACCAATACCGGAGAGGCATCACAATAAATCACATACCCATCCGGACCCTCGGGAAGAGTCGAATCGGAGTTGTAGTCGCCTCTTTCAAAGAACTGGAAGCTACGCTCGCAAGCACCTGACCACTGAAACTTTGCTCCCTTCTGGGTCGGCCTTGTCAAAGGCGGCGAAATCGAAGCAAATTTCTCTACGAATCTCCCGTAATAACCGGCCAATCCCGAAAGCTACGCACGGTCGGCATCGTAGGCCTAGGCCAATTCTTTACGGCCTCAATCTTCGGGTATCCACCGGATACCATCACCCCCAATAATATGCCCTAGAAATGCCCGAAGTCGACGATTCACACTTAGAAAATTTAGCATACGAACACCGGTGCCGAAGTGTGCCAAGTACCGTCCTCAAATGATGCACGCATGTTCTGCTTCTGATCAAGAATAAACTAGGATATCATCGATAAACACAATCACGAACATATCCAGGAACGGTCTGAATACCCGATTCATCAGGTCCATAAATACTGCTGGGGCATTAGTCAGCCCAAAAGACATCACTCTGAATTCATAGTGCCCATATCGGGTCCCGAATGCCGTCTTGGGAATATCGCCCTCTCGTACCCGTACCTCGATGATAGCCTCGACCGCGGAGTCTATCTTCGAGAAGCACACGGCACCCCGTAACCGATTAAACAAATCATCAATCCGGGGAGGGGATATTTATTCTTAATGGTTACCTTATTCACCGGTAATCAATACACATCCGTAGCGATCCATCCTTCTTTCTTACAAACAATACCGCGCTCCCCGGGGTGATGTGCGGGCCTAATAAAGCCCTTTTCTAATAAATCTCTCGGTTGCTCTTTCAATTCTTTCAATTGCAGTGCCATTACGTACGGAGGAATAGAGATAGGATGAGTATCTGGCAACAAATCAATAGCAAACTCTATCTCCCGCTTGGGGGGAAGACCTGGAAGCTCGTCTGGGAATACATCTAAGAACTCATTAACCACTGGGGAAGTGAAGAATCGGTGCCTCTGCCTCTAAATCATGAACACGGACCAGATGATAAATATACCCCTTTCTGATCATTTTTCTTATCTTGAGGTATGAAATAAACTTACCCCTCGGCGATGCTGTATTACCTGCCCATTCTATAACTGGTTCCCCTGGAAACTGGAAACGGACTATCTTCTTTTGACAATCAACATTAGCATAACAAGAAGCTAGCCAATCCATACCCATAATCACGTCGAACTCGGTCATATCTAACTCTACCAAATCCTCCTTAGTACAGCGGCCACGGATAATCTTTGGACAATCTCTATAAATCGGCCGGCTATAAAAGAATCCCTGCGGTGTAGCTACCTCAAAGGGCTCTATCGGCTCGGATTCTATCCCAATTTTACTAGCAACAAGGGGGAGAAATATATGATAATGTAGAACCGGGATCAATCGGTGCATACACATCTCGAGAGAAAACCGGTAGTATACGTGACGACGACGTTGGGCGACGCCTCCGGTCTGTCGGGCCGGCTAATGCATAAATGCGGTTCGAAGGACCGCTAGAACCGAGAACTCCACCACGACCCTCCCTCGGCCCGCTGATGCTGGCATACCTCGCCCCGCAGGGCGCATAGATACCGAGGATGAAGATGAACCACCGGCTGACCCGGTAGACTGAGCTGCGCTGCCTGCACCACCTCTAACCGGACAATCTCTCATCAAATGGCCCTGACGGCCGCAAGTAAAACACGCACCAGTGGCACGAAAACACTCTCCAGGGTGTGATAACGTCCAAATTCACTCTATTAATTAGAATGAGTACGGTCGTATGCAAATATAATTTACCCAACTATGAGTCGGGGTCGAATCCCACAGAGAACAATATATAGGCGATTAGGAAAAGTATGGAATTTTCACCAACTAAGCTAAACCCAAACGATGGATAATATTTTGGTTTTTGGAGAAAATTATAACTAATGCGAAAATGTAAACTAACCTAGAAAGCAAGTAAAATGATCAATGGCCACAAGCATGGATACAAGGAAACTACGCTCAAGTAACGATCCAATGTATTTCATGATTTACAAATAATGGTGAGTTTATATTACTTAGCCTCGGATAATGACTCTAAATTAGCTTCTTCCGAAGACTAACTAGACTACCTAATTGAATATCCCTAAAGCAATTAGGAGCATTAAGAACACCCGAATATGGCTACAAGTGGTTTCGCTATTCTAGGTCGAATTCCATTAGATGAGGGTTAACGCCCCAAATTCTTGTTAATTAATCTTTCCCAATCTCGAGTTTGCCTCTTCCAAGTTTAAACCGAAATAAATGGGCAAGTCTTAGGGTTAGCTACTACCTTAAGAATCATTCAAGTGAGATTAATTAAAACAACAATAACCCACTTCATTAAGAATAAAATCATTCAACACATAAGCAAAATAAGAGATTCAATCCAAACATAAACAATGTATACTTCCATAAACAAGGTTCAAGTATTGAAATGAAATACCACACATCTAAATATTCAATACAAAACAAGGAATTGAAGAAAGGATTAAGAAATATCTCATTAAAGTGCCTCCAATCTTCTCCTCCAAGGTGTTGGCGATGAAACCCTAGCCTCCAAGGACTTGTGTTGTGCCAAAGATGATAATGTTTTTTTGCCCTAAGCCTCTCTTTTATGCCCCATATTTCAGATTTGCAATTCTGCCCGTTTTTGCGAATCTGTCCCGTTTTTGCAAAACTGTCCAGTTTTGACAGTTTTGCAAATCTGTCCAATTTGGCCTCTTTTTGACTTTATTTTCACTTGGTTTCTTCCGATCACTTCTAAATCAGATAAAACCTGTAAAATAGATGTAAATGATATTAAATGCATTATTTTCTCAAGCAAGCATAGCAAAAATATAAGATTAAAGAAGAGATAAATTGGTAAAATACCAACTTATCAAACCCCCAAACTTAAACTATTGCTTGTCCTCAAGCAATTCAAAACATACAATCTCTTTCTAAGGAATTGACTCAATAGTGCACCAACATCATACCAAGTTAAAAAGTCTACTTTAAGCACAAACACATGACTTTGATTGGTACCAACAATTTATCCAAAACATATGAATCACCAACTTCTTCTCAAAAACATCATTTTCATTTCAAGTGCTCAAACACCAAATTAATCAAAGTAGCAATCACGTCATGACACTAAAGCTTCAAAATTTGCCTCATTATCACAAAACAACTTTCTTTTGTTCATTCCTCTCAATTGGAAAAAGGAACAAATTCACAACTTAAATTCTCATGTGCCCTCACACTCAAGAGAGAATCCCACACTTAGAAAATATAATTCAAATGAGATATCAAATAGAAAGAATTAACTCTCTCTCTCTCACAAAGATGTTCAAATGCACACAAGTAGTACCATAAGCTTGCCCTTCATGTATTTCTCCACTAATGTAGACACACTTGGTTCAAAATCAATTAGGACTTAAAGGGTAGTAATTTAGGCTTTTGGTTAAGGTAGGGCACAATTTGGGTAAAAGTGACTCAAAACCTCCCTAAGCACTACAATTTTCAACATTCAACGCACACTTCCTTTGAAACTTTTCCACCCCTTTCTTCATTTTTTCATTTCACCACTTAGTCTTCCCGTTAATCACAACTCTTTTTTTCTTTTTTTTTCTTTTTCAAAATAACAAGGAAGTTTTCAATTTTTTTTTCCTTTTCACCTTTAAAGTAACTCCCTCATAACAACTTTTCCAACCATCACCCCCAAACTTAGGCTTTTAGCCTATGCTTGCACTTTCAACGCACTTAAGGAGGTAGAGTACCAAAAGATGGATCAATGAAGAACAAGGTAAAGCTTGTAACATGGTTTTCAAAGAAAATGTTAAAGGCTCAAAAGGGGTTAACTAGGGAAAACATGCAAGGGTAGGATATTTAAGGGGCAAAAACGGTCCAAGGAAGGCCTAACATCATTTTTTAAACCAAGTGTAGTCTAGGATTTCGCCTTGAAACACATTCCGGGCAAGTTCTAGACCACAAGTAATGCAAAAGAACTCACAAAACCTCACCACACATGGCACATGCAAACTCAAGTGAAATATGTATCCAAGAACCAATTGAAACAAATGAACTCAAAAAGTCACTCATAGCCTAAAGAGACTAATTAGTGAAAGTAAGAGCCAAAAATTGAATCTAAAAGTCACAACAAGAAACCTCACTTCAATCATTTTTCTTTTTCAAAAATCAAGAATTCACATGCCAAGGTTTAAATAAGTTGGTACCAAGCAAGCCAAAAATTAGCCAAGGGGCAAAAAATCACATCCCAACACTATTTTTACTCCTAAACTACCTAACTAAGAACGGAAATAAAATAATAAAAGTGACTAATCTACAACATGCCAAAAGAACGAAATTTTTAGAAATTTGAGCAAGTTCCATTTGTAACGTTTATCCACAGCCACACCAACAGTCATAAAACAAGCCCGGCAAGGGCACACAATCAAGCATAACCAAAATATAACGTGCTACCACATGCCACCCCCAACTAAAAATATTGCAGTGTCCTCACTGCACAATGACAACAACGGACAGTTTTGCAGAAGCAAAAACTGAACAGTTTTTCAGAAACTGGACAGTTTTGCAGAAGCGGACGATTTCGCAATTTTTAACGACTCTTTGGTTTTGGGGTGTCCGGAAATCCGACACACTCAAAACAACTCCAAAAATTTTGAAACTTTAGATTAGTCAAAAACCATAAGCAAAACCATTCCAAAAAATCAAATTTCAAAAATGATTTAAAATTTTTAAAACGATGGGTTGCCTCCCACCAAGCGCTTAAGTTAACGTCGCGGCACGACGGTTACCTTTACCACTTTTCCTTCCATTTGGAAGATATGAATTTGCGCCCCAACTTTGAATCAAGATCATGATGACGCTCATGAGGCGGTGGTAAGTAGATGAACAAGCCAAACGTTAATTTCTTCATTTTGCACTTCTTGGCTTTTAAATGAGGAATGTCATTTTGCCTTCTTACTCTCGAATTGCAAGATGTAAGGCACTTGTCTTTCTTCTTCACCATCCAACATGGATGTATGTGGCTCAATTCCCATATCACCATACAAATCCAATGTTGAAAAATGCTTGGAGTGAGACTTCAACCTCCCAATTTGCAAATTTTTTCGGATTTTGACATTCTCATTTTCCCCCAAACTAGAGTCAACTTCCACCATTTTTCTCAAGACAACGGTTGACTCTAATTTCTTTTCTTCTTTGGCATCTCTAATGAAAATGAATTCGTTTGGAGGATTTTCAATTCTTGATTCCTCCTTTTCACGATTGGCCTCCAACATGGGCATTCTCTCCTCATATTGAGCATTTGAGAATTCTTCTTGATTTTGTTCAAATGCCCACGGAAGGTTTTTGTATTCATTCATCAAGCCATTTTGGAGACTAGTTTCCAAGTACTCCTCCAAGGATTTTTGCTTTTCATTTCCTCCTTCAAGTAGGCATTCCATTATGAGCTTGAACTCTCCATTTTGTCCATTCTCAACTTCTTCCACTTCCATTTCCCTATCATTGTCACAACAAAAAGTAGAATCGTCATAGTGGGGGTTCGGGGAAGGGAAGGACACATAAGCACAATTAGCCCAATGGCCATTTTGACAACCACCTCTATCACATATGCTCCACTCATGGGTTCGAGATTGTGCGCACAATCCTCCCCCGGGAGACTTTAAACAATTTTGCCAAGAGTGAGGTCCTCCACAATAGGGACAAGGGTCATCAAAGTATGAACAACTACCATCCAACCAATTTTCATTATATGATGCCATTTTTTTTTTTTTTTGAACAGTTCTGCAAAAAAAAAGCCGGACAGTTTGAAGCAAAAATCGGACAGCTTCTTCGGAATCGGGACAGTTTTCTAAGCAAAAAACTGGACAGTTCTGCAGAAGCAAAAAAACTGGACAGTTCTGCAAAAACTGGACAGTTTTGCAGAGGCAAAAACTGGACAGTTTTGCAGAAACAAAAACTGGACAGTTTTTTTTTTTTTTTTTTTTTTTAAAGATAAAATAAAGCAAAGAAAGTTTGGACCAAAGCAAGTTAGCTTAAATTCCAAACTAACCCAAATACGCCAAATTGTTCCCCGGCAACGGCGCCATTTTTGATAACGTCCAAATTCACTCTATTAATTAGAATGAGTACGGTCGTATGCAAATATAATTTACCCAACTATGAGTCGGGGTCGAATCCCAGAGAACAATATATAGGCGATTAGGAAAAGTATGGAATTTTCACCAACTAAGCTAAACCCAAACGATGGATAATATTTTGGTTTTTGGAGAAAATTATAACTAATGCGAAAATGTAAACTAACCTAGAAAGCAAGTAAAATGATCAATGGCCACAAGCATGGATACAAGGGAAACTACGCTCAAGTAACGATCCAATGTATTTCATGATTTACAAATAATGGTGAGTTTATATTACTTAGCCTCGGATAATGACTCTAAATTAGCTTCTTCCGAAGACTAACTAGACTACCTAATTGAATATCCCTAAAGCAATTAGGAGCATTAAGAACACCCGAATATGGCTACAAGTGGTTTCGCCTATTCCTAGGTCGAATTCCATTAGATGAGGGTTAACGCCCCAAATTCTTGTTAATTAATCTTTCCCAATCTCGAGTTTGCCTCTTCCAAGTTTAAACCGAAATAAATGGGCAAGTCTTAGGGTTAGCTACTACCTTAAGAATCATTCAAGTGAGATTAATTAAAACAACAATAACCCACTTCATTAAGAATAAAATCATTCAACACATAAGCAAAATAAGAGATTCAATCCAAACATAAACAATGTATACTTCCATAAACAAGGTTCAAGTATTGAAATGAAATACCACACATCTAAATATTCAATACAAAACAAGGAATTGAAGAAAGGATTAAGAAATATCTCATTAAAGTGCCTCCAATCTTCTCCTCCAAGGTGTTGGCGATGAAACCCTAGCCTCCAAGGACTTGTGTTGTGCCAAAGATGATAATGTTTTTTTGCCCTAAGCCTCTCTTTTATGCCCCATATTTCAGATTTGCAATTCTGCCCGTTTTTGCGAATCTGTCCCGTTTTGCAAAACTGTCCAGTTTTGACAGTTTTGCAAATCTGTCCAATTTGGCCTCTTTTTGACTTTATTTTCACTTGGTTTCTTCCGATCACTTCTAAATCAGATAAAACCTGTAAAATAGATGTAAATGATATTAAATGCATTATTTTCTCAAGCAAGCATAGCAAAAATATAAGATTAAAGAAGAGATAAATTGGTAAAATACCAACTTATCAGGGTGCTGTCTCCCACAGTGGGAGCACGGAGGTCTGGGTGGTCTCATCTGACTGCTGGAACCTCTGTCCAACTGTGAGCCTGAAAATCTGGAGCTCTGGCCTGCCCCTGAATAGCCTGCACCCTCAGGGGTGTGCCCCCGTGGCCGACCGGGGAGGATATACGCTCTGCGCCGACGAGGCCGCCGCTCGAAAATCCCCGACGACCCGTACGATCTAGCCCTCTTGGGGCTGGCCCCCGTCGTAAGCCCTGTCCGGGGCCGGCGCCCCCGTGCCGGTCCTCCATACCCTGGGCGTGTGCCTGTATACGGGCAATATCCATACCTGGCTGGGCCGCCATCACCAAACAACTATCAATCATGTACTGGTCCAGCCCTACTATATATCGATGCATCCGGTCAGTCATGTCAGCAACATATGTAGGCGCATATCTGGCCAGCGAATCGAACTCTAAGCTGTAATCCCGGACTGGTCTGCCCCTCTGCTTTAGCAGCAGGAATCTGTCCACTCTGGCCCGCCGTACCTCAGGAGGCAGAAAATGGGCCAGGAAAGCCTCTGTGAACTCGCCCCATACGGCTGGAGGGGCACCCTCACCTCTGGACAGCATCCACGACTCATACCAGTTAGCTGCTACATCGTGCAACCGGTATGACGCCATCTCAACCGACTCTATCTCGGAAGCACTAATCAACCGCGGGGTACGCTGCATCTGTCGGATGAACTCGTGAGGGTCCTCTGCGGTCTTTGACCCGAAGAACTCTAGTGGCCCACAAAGTAGAAAATCACGAGCCCTGTGACTATCGCGCCTGTCTATGCGGTCATCCCCTGCTCCCTGTCTGTGGACCTGTCCCGCTACTAACCGAGTCGCAACCGAACCGCCTCTCGTAAGGTCCCATCATCCGCCCCCTCGGGGAACCGGAGGTACTGTACCGGTGCCGCGGAGCCGGCGGTGGAGCCGCCCTCCCCGTGCTGCAGCTGTGGCTGCTCCAAATCCCTCCGATACTGGCGGCGTAGCAGAACTAGCCGTCGGAGGCACAATATCCGGCTCAATCTGGGCACGAGCCCTAGTAGTCACCCGGGCTCGGCTAGTCTCACCTGCCGCTGTAGACTTGCCCTTCTGGGCAACTGTAGCCTTCCTCGGAGGCATCGCTGAAAACAGAACATTCCGTCAGAAAGGGGTCATCCTGATAACACAGCTCTATCTTACGATCTAAGATCAGAAGAAAAGACAACATCCTAAATGCCCTGTAGCTTCCTGTTTATAGATGTGGTGCACAACACACCGATAAACAAGACTCTACTAGACACGGTCTGTAGACATTCCGAGGACGAACTGCTCTGATACCACTTCTGTCACGACCCAACCCCGTGGGCCGTGACTAGTACCCGAATTGGGCACCCAAACACAATCACAGATCCGAGACGCAAACAGATGGCTTATATAGACATAAATATCAAACGCTGTCTCAGAATATATCAAACTGTCGCAAACACATCTCAAACACAACTGCATATATATCAAAGCCGGCAAGGCTATCAAAGGGCGCAACGGCCCAAAACATATACAAATGCAAGCCGACCAGTCGCTACCGGCGAATGGGATCGCCCCAAACACAACATATACAAACACAATCGTACGTAATGGGCGTAACCCACATACATGTCCACAGACCTCTAAATAGACAAACGGAATCATATGACGGGACAGGGCCCCGCCGTACCCTTGAACAAATATATACAAATGCAACGAACGGATATATACCAAAATATGGCTTCGGAATAAGGGGAGCACTCCAACAGCAGAAGAGGGTGTCCTAAACAGGTGGATCACCAAACTGTGCGTCTGTACCTGCGGGCATGAAACGCAGCCCCCGAAGAAAGGGGGTCAGTACGAAATATGTACTGAGTATGCAAAGCAGAAGATATAGTAATAAATCTGAGTAATAGTCGAAACAGAAGTATGGAAAGTAAGTACATATCCAAAAGTATCAAAATGTTTACTTTCAAAATACAAGTCATGCATAGGGCACAGAAAATATGGTCGCCCGCCCGTCAATGGCGCCATAACACAGCATAACACCAGAAAAGTTTCAAATCTCCGAATCCCCGTCACATATCACAACACAAAGATAACGCCAAACACAAGATAACGCCAAATATAAGTGGAACCCGCCCCTCGAGCGAGGAACTCGGTGAACCATAAACACAAGATAACACCGGAGTATATCATAATGCGCACGACAACGTAACCGGCCCGGACTCGGCGAAGGATATAACGTAATGCACGAGCGGAGTCGTGAGTAATCATATGCATAAAATCATTGTCATAAATCCAAAAGATAAGTAACACAGTCATATTTGAAATCGGAATAATAATTACAACATATTCTTTCAAAAGTTATCGAAATTACATAAAAGGGCATCGCGGGACCCACGGACGGGTGTAGGCCCGAGATGGGCCCGCCTATGGAAAACATACTCATCCTAGATCATACAAGCTTCTACGAAAATTTCAAATCAATCCGAGCTTTTCTGTGAAAGTTATGGGCGTTTGTTGTTTTCGAATCGTTAAAGGATAAATTCTTTTAGAAATCAAACTTTCATGCAACTTTGGTAAACTAGTAGTTCCAAGGACATAAGGATCAATATTTCATCACATCAACATATGAATATCAAGAAACAAATGCGTATCATAGACATGCTCGGATTGCGGGAATAGAGTTTCCTCAAAGTTCGTGTCATAGCCTATTTTAACTAAGGCATGCCAAGGAAAGAAGGCGGCTTTACATACCTCAAACGCTCTCCAATATGATCCAAGCTCAAGCTAAATTCGACCTACGACCTACCTCGGGCTGCCCACGGTCTACAACAAGTCATAATATGCCAAACATTAGCTATAGATGTTTTGGGCATTTAATTCCAATTTAGCCCTTAATTCTACAGAAATTTGGGCAGCATTTCCCATGTAAATAGGCCACCCCGAGAATTTAACTCGGCCAAAATCAACAACAACAACCAACCTAGCAACAAAGCAATCCGAAAGGAAAATCAACATCAATAGCTCTCTTTTTCATCATCTAACAACATTCCTAAATTCAATTCAACGGCTTACCTTCAAGCCAACATCGACGCTTATACATTCAAATATTAACCCGAACCCATACCAACCATATTTAAAGACATTCTAAGCAATTCATACAATATTTCAAACAATCCAACAATTTCTCCAAGCTACCCGAATTCAGCCCCTAAACCCGAGAACCTCACTTTACACATTCCTCATTTTCAAATCATGATTTGCATCCACAATTCACATTCTACAATGCTATTCTCATCAACATACAAATTACATTAAATATACAATAACCTCCAAATCAGTCCGCAACAATTACAACATCAATTTGAGTCATTCAACATTCATTTCCAACATAGAATTCATAGCGACGACGACTAAAACACTAAGCGACATTAATGCGTGCTTTGTCATAATCCATGATCATTTTCGGCCAACACACAACATATATACATATGGAAAATTCTCATTCATTCTTCACCCTACAATGATCATAACATACTAACTAGACCTTAATTCATCACTCCAACATAACACAACACACACACACTTCACACGCCCAACCCTCATACATATGGCCTCAACTTTAACATACTTTATTTCATGATTTTCATCCATATTAACATACTACAACATACATACAACCTTTATAAAACATAAAACATATTCAATTCTTACCTTTCCTCTTCAATTCCACAATAGGCTAGGGTTTCCAAAGATGAAAACTAGCGGATTGATCGCTCCAACAACGCTTCCACGCTACTTAGGGACCTCAAAATAGTGGGTTTGCATCAACAAAATAATTTTGGGAAGGCTAGAAATGAAGTTGATTTTTCTTGTTCTTAGCCGAGAACAAGCTTGTTGTTTCTTCAACTTCCTTGTTTTTTTTTCTAAGTGTGGTGAATGAATAAATGAAGTTGTGGTCATCCTTTACTAATGCAAGACTTTTATAAATGTCCCTTGGCCCACACCATGTGTTGGAACAATAAGAATTGAACACAAAATGGGTGGGCCAACTCCAACATATACACGGCCAAATGCATGAAAATTGCATGATTTCCATCTTTCATTTATTCCAATTTTGGTCCCAAATTTTTCTAATTGTTCCATACCAACAAATTCATGCACAACTTATATCTCAATATAAAATCGAAGGTCAAAAATTCTGACTTTGTATCCCGAAATAATTTTGTCCTTAACTTATCCTAATTAAACCGGATTATTCCAATGTACAAAAATGCGGGATATAACAATCGCAGCGCTGGAATTAGGGTGAGTTGGAATAGTGTTTGAAGATACCTTGTAAGCAAGACAGTAGAGAGCATATGTGTACGTAGGTATGCATAAGATATCCTGTACATGGCTAGATCAAAGGACGTGTGTATTCCGGCGACCAACGTGGCGATATATGGGAGACGTTAATTGGACAAGATAACGAAGTTCAAGTGAGAGGAAAAAATATAAATGGCACGAATGTTATAAGGCAAGTTGATGCTATTTTCATCACAGGTTTAACTCGGAAAGTCCTAACACTATGATGTTTGGAAAAGAAAGAAAGCGAGTAGACGGAGGGCAAAGGAATTAAAAATGTCGGAATAAGTGTGCTATCTAATTAAGATTGGAAATACGGATTTAGGCAAAAGTAGAATTGGGCGATAGTATAAGTACAGCCCTAAAGGGGGGAAGCGAGGGAGAGAGATACAAGTGTAAAACAAAGACAATCGACGCTACAATGTCCTGGATACGAATGCCTGGGCCGCAGGTAAAGCTCTTTGCTGAGACAAGCTAGGGAGATCGAAAGGCCAGCAGTAAAGGAATAGAAGTCAGGGTAATAATCGAAATGGCGTTGAGAATTAATTGTAAGTATCCGGAATAACATGATATTAGGAAATGGAGACTTAAAGAGGGAATATGACAAAGGAAAGTAACGAGTAGCTTACGGAGACATTGTGAAAGGTAGTACGGCTATACGGGATCAAAGATTAAAATGTAGGCAATAGAGTGGTTGCTAAAGAGAAAATTTCCTATGGTAGAAAGTAAGAAAAGCGAGGAAAAGGAGTATGACAAGGTAGACTCCTAGCAAATGCGAGCACGGGAGTAAGATGTGGAATAGTACGAACCGGGGATAAGGTACGATCGTGACTAAGATTAAATATGCAGGTCGTGCAAGGGCAGTCATGTTACCTATGAATATTTATACACTGGAGGTGAGACCAAGTAAATGCTTAACGAGAAAAGTTTAGGATCGGTAACAACAATACGGTGATAATACTTTAGGTGCAATAAGGACAGATGTTAGGATGGGTTGAGATAAATTACCGAGGTAGAACTAGTACTGAGAACGAACAAGACATGCTTATGGTTGAACCAAAAATGTATTCGATCTTGGTTGTAGGAAAAGAGGGCGAAGACAAAGTAAAACGTAAGGATTAGCGAAGCCACGCTAAGGTAGTCGTTGGACTAATTGGAGCACCTTTGTATATTCGCATAAAGTTTGCAACGTCATGTGTGACGGGGGAAGTTGTGAGCAAGATCCGAGTAAAGGGA